>NW_006921812.1:1977251-1978596 GCF_000298275.1 Orycteropus afer afer | reverse complement strand
TCAAGGCTCAGGGGTCCAAGATTATCTTCTGTGTCTGTGTTAATTGGTTTCCCTTTTCTTTGTTGAAGAGGGTCTGTTCAATCCTTCTGCCTAGTCCGCCATCTTGCCCCGCCTCCAGAATTGTGGTTTTTGCACATTAATACATTTAATGATGGAAGACTATTTAAACTCTGCTCAAAACACAAATTGAGAAATGTGGATATGTATATATATATATATATATATATATATATATATATTTGTGGTAGTTAAGGTTATATGTCACCTTGGTTGGGCTTGTTTTTGAGTGGTTGGGCAGTTGGATGTAGCTATTCCCCATGATGAGACTGGTAATTAACTCCATGGTGGAATCCTCTGTGATCCTTAAGAATGAGGTCTGTTTCCAATATATAAGAAGATGCTTTGAGAAAGATCTCAAACTTTTTGGCATATCTGAATTCTGCATCTGGCTGACTGTTCATCTCGGTGGCTTGCCACATGCCAATCATCAGACTGTTTCTAGACTTGAATTAGTGGCCTACTATTTTGTTTGAGAATCTTGGGACTATGCCATTTTACTTGTCGACCTTGGGTTTGCCAGCCTCAGCAGCAAGCAGCTGCTTGCCTGGAGATGCCTCCAGCTCCAGTGGGCCAGGTGCAAGAGGCAGAGATGAAGCCCAATGTCAAGGGGTTTTCACCTAGCCCCTAGAGCTGGCACTTTGATCTCAGACTTTGAGCCTACTAAACTGTAAGAGAATAAATCTTTGTTTATTAAAGCCACCCATTTGTGGTAAATCTGTTTAGCAGCACTAGCAAACCAAAGCAATGCCCATCCTACTGCTCTCAAATTCTGTTTCTATCATTCATGAACAAAACTCTAACCTCAGAAAATTCGTATATTTGATATGATCATTTATGTTTATTTAAGTCCATTCAATCCTTTCTATGTCAAAACCAAACGTCCTCTCTAGAAGAACTTCTGTTACTATTGCTGAAGTCAAGGCATTTTTATTAATCCAAAACACCTCTCTGTTCTTTGTTGAAGGAACTGAACATTTTGTAAAATGCTAAAGATTATACATTCAAAGGAATTTGTTATTGGAGTATTGTGGCATAGCATAAACTGAGTCACCATTTCAGAATAAAAATTCTAAATATTTAAAAATTCAACAGATGCTCAATAATTATTTATTGAATGAATGAATGGTTCATTCAAATTATGTTCTATATTTCACTTATTTAACACTTTTTTTTTTTTTTTTTTTTTGCTGTTTGCTATGTGCCAGACAACATTCTAGGCACTGATGAGACATTTCTAAATAAAAGGAAGCGGACCCTTTGCTCAAGAGATTATCCTATTGGAGAT
>NW_006921812.1:1956304-1977151 GCF_000298275.1 Orycteropus afer afer | reverse complement strand
TATATAAAATTAGATTACATAAAAGGTTATAGAGACAAATAAAGCAAGTATAAGGTGTACAGAAATGGAGGGTTTCAATTTTTAGTAGAATAGTTAGGAGTGCTTCATTGAGGTGACATTTAAACAAAGACCCAAATGAAGAGAGGGAGTATGACATATGATTATCTGGGGAATGAGAATTTCAAGCTAAGAGATCATCAATGCAAATGTCTCAATATAGATGTATCCTTGGTAGCTTTGAAGAAAAGTAGAGTCTCTTGGAAGTGGGAGCAGAAGAAGAAGATGAAATAATATCTGAGATGTAACAGGATAGGCATAGGCAGATTTTACAGACTCTTTAAAATAATTAGACTTTTATTATAGGTAAAATGGAAACCGTAGAACAGTTTTGAACAGATGAAGGATGAGCTAACATGTTTTAACAGGATTATATTAGCTTCAGTGGTACTAATAGAATGTGCATGAGGAAAAGCAGAAGCAGGTACATCAGCTAAAAGGTTACTGCAATTGTTGTAGTCAAACATGATAAGGCTTTATAAGGTAATAATATAACAGATGATAAAATGTTGTCAAAGGATATTGTATTTATTTTGCATGTAGACCTGAGTATTTATTGAAGAATTAGATATGGGGTGTGAAAGAAAGAAAGGAGTCAAAGATAACTCCATGATGTGGGGCATTAACAACAGGAAAAATGTAGTTTCCACTCACTAAAATATGTAAGGAAGAGATTTGAAAGGGGAATTAGAACATTTGGACTTTTTAATGCATCTTAGATAGCCAAGAGATTTGTTGAGCAGAAACTAGGGCTGAGCTAGAGATATAAATCTGATAGTCATTTCCTCATAGAGAGTGCTTAAAGCTATGAGATTGAATGAGCTGATGAAGAAAGAGGTGCAGGAACCGGACCTTTGGGTATTCTAATATTTAGAAGTCAGAGGAATGAGGATAAACCAGAAGTGGAGTCTGAGAAAGAATGATCATTAGAGTAGAAGTTAACAACAAAAGTACAGAATATTTGAAGCTAAGTAGAGTTCCAATGAAAAGGAAATCATCAACTGTGCCTAATGTTGTTGAGAACCCAAATAAGATAAGGAATGATGTCTGAACATTTGGATTTATCAAAGGGGAAGTCACTGATAACTTCAGCAGGACCATATTCTGTGGAGTGTTGGTCAAATAGGTTGTGGAGTTGTTTGAGGACATTCCAAGAAAATGATAATGACAAACACTTTTGAGAAACTTTTCTTTTAGGGAAACCAGAGATGTAAGTGGTAGATGAAGGGAAAGTACTATAAAAAATCAATTTTTTAACGTGTATTTTAAAAGAAAGCTATTTTTATATTAAAGAGAATTATCTGATAAGAAAAGAAGAAAAAAAAAATCAATGATTCACAAGAGGAAGGGGAGTACTTGGAAGGAAATGACTTTCAGAAGATGAGAGCAATGGGAATTGGTGCACCAGTGAAAGATTTAGATTTATCCAGGAGCATGCACAATCATTTTTCATCTGAAAAGGAAAAGCAATGTATTTAGGTTTTGATGCTAGTGGGTGGGCAACTGTGGTGATTAGAGTTTATGGAGTTCTTTTCTTTTTAAAAACGAATATTTTAAAAGTAAAATAGAAAGCAGAATGATAAAGTAAAAGTGAGAATGATGGAAGAGGAGATGTTGGAAGAGAGAAAAGAAGCCATGAAATAATTTTCTGATGAATGAGGGAATAAACAGATTAGGGGAGTGAATGATTAGGAACATTTTATAAATTTGCCAGATACAAAAATAACCCATCAATGTCCATGAAAGCAGTAGTCAAAAAATCAAATGACATACTGTACTGGGCATATATACTGTAAAAGATCTTGTTAAAATATTAAAGAACAAGGATGTCATTTTGAAGGCTAAGGTGTGCCTGACAAAAAAAAAAAAAAAAAAAATACCTCACTGCCATTGAGTCGGATTCCACTCAGAGCTACCCCTCCTTGGGTTTCTGAGGCGGTATCACTGTGGAAGTATATTGCCCAATCTCCCTTCTGAGGAGTGGCTGGTGGGTTTAAACCATCAGCCTTCTGGTTAGCAGTCAAATGCCTTAGGCAGTACACCACCAGAGTTCCTGTGCCTGACTCAAGGAGTGGAATTTTCAGTAGCCTTGTATCTGTGTGAGAGGTGTACAATGAATAAGGAAGACCAAATAAGAATTGATGACTTTGAATTGTGGTGTTGACAAAGAATATTGAATATATAGTGGACTGCCAGTAGACTCAATAAATCTGTCTTGGAAGAAGCCAAAATGCTCCTTAGAAATGAAAATGGTCAGACTTCATTTCTCATACTTTGGTGATGTTGTCACAAGGAACAATCCTGAGACAAGAATATCATACTTGTAAAGTAGAGAATCAGTGAAAAAGGAAGACCCTCGATGAGATAGACTGTGATTTTGATGCTCAAACATGGCCAGGATTGTGAACATGGCACAGGATTGTGTAGTGTTTGATTCTGTTTGTATTTGGGGTTACTAGGAGTCAGAACTGACTACCCTGCACTTAACAACAACAGCAGAGTAAGTCATCATGCATTTGAATAGAGATAAGAGTTTCATTGTGTGATTTTCTATAGTTGTTTGGGCTGTGAAGGTTTTACTTACATAAGATTACTATTTTGACAAGTGTGTGTAAGATGCAGCCATAAAAAGGAAAGACAATTAAGTGACTCATACTTTAAAACAAACAAACAAACAAAACAAAACAAAACAAAAAAACTCACTGCCATCCAGTCGGATCCCACTCATAGCCACCCTTTCTTGAGTTTCTGAGGCAGTATCACTACAGAAGTAGATCGCCCAGTCTTCCTTCCCACGAGTGGCTGGTGGGTTTGAATTGCCAGCCTTCTAGTTAGCAGTCAAATACCTTAGGCACTATGCCACCAGAACTCCCAAAAAGTAACTGTAATGAGGAACTATGGAATATAAACTGAGTAAAAGAGAAAGGAAAGACATGAGAGAAGCAGGACATAAACATGTGGTTGTATCAATAGATTACAGTAATTGGGAGACTCAAATGATTATGAATGTTAAGTAGTAGAAGAAATGAAATAGAAAGAAAAGGGTTGGTGGTTTGAGTACTTGAAATTGAGAATTATGGACAGTCACTTATGTTGACAATGATAAAAGCTCTGATATAACCCTAGCTTTGTATGCCTGAGATAAGGTGGAGGGTAAAATTGTGCAGGAAAGGAAATACAGGAAAATTTAAATCAGATAATCATCCATATAGAAATTGAAATCACTAGGGATTGTGATATGAATATTATTGTAATGAGTAATAATAAATAAAGATCAAGAATATTAATGGAATAAATGATTTTGGAGTTAATAGATTACAGAAACAACTAGAGATGGTATAGTCTGATGAGATGAGAAACAAAGCAGATTTAGGGAAGATGATTAGATAATGACCTGTAAATGGCAATGAAAAAAAAGAATGTCACCTACTATACCTCCAAGGCTGGTCCTATGAAGGTTCTGAGAGAAAATAGCCACAGCTGTGTATGATAATTAGAAAGATAAAAGCCTAGGATTCTTGCAATTCCTGTGGTACAAGACAAAAACTAGAAAAAGACAAGATTATAGGAATCCTAATTTGGGAGCTCTGGTAGCATAGTGGCTAAGACACTTGCCTGCTAACCAGACGGCTGGCGGTTCAAACCCACCAGCCACTCCTCGGAAGGAAGGTTGGGCAATCCTACTTCCGTAGTGATACTGCCTCGGAAACCCAAGGAGGGGTCGCTATGAGTCGGGGCCGACTCGACGGCACATAACAACAACAACAACAATGGATTCAATTTAGAGATTGATGGTTGAGGTAGGAAAAGTGGAGTTCTTTCAGGGAGAGAGCAAAATTCTGGAATTCACTCTTACTTTATGTTTCTGAAAGTGAGGAAAATTGGGAAGGTGCATTTATATTTCAGGCAGTTAGAGTCCTTCTTGACCCATGCTAATAAGGTCAGTATGTACTCATTACCTTGTTGCTTGTTGCTAATTTATTAATAAATTAAAGTAAAAAAAAAAAATTGGTCTCTGTTGGAAACCTCATTATAACCAGTACTCAAACCTTGACTAACCCACTTGATGTAGACAATCTGAAGTAATAATTTCTAAAATAAAACCTATAGAAACTGATAATGAAGTGCTTACTGTGTTGTTGGTGCATAGATATACATACATAACTGCTATATGTCATCATTACGTGGCCTTCGGTGTTAAAAAGTGTCCCTCTTTATCTTGTACATTGAAGATATTGTCTTTTTGGTGGAGAAACTTTTCTCCACTTCCTTTATTTGAGCCTTTTTTACCATCTTGTTTTATAAGTCTCTTTTAAGAATTAAGGAGCTCTGGTCCTGTAACAATAATGCATTAGGCTGCCAACCAAAGTATCAGTGATTTGAGCCCACCCACTGCTCCATGGGAGAAAGATAAAATAGTCTGTGTCCATAAAAATTTATAGCCTTGGAAACTCTATGGGACAGTTCTACACTGTCCAAAAGTGTCTCTATGAGTTGGTATCAACTTAATGGCAGTGGTTTTTTTTTCAGGTTTGGCTTCTAGCCAATCAGAAAATATTTCTTTCAATTTATTGGCATGATTAACATGTCTTCTTTAAAATTTGCCAAATCATGTATATTATATGTATAATATAAATTATGTTATATTGCTCACAAAGGTTCTCTTTACTCTTTTCTTTTGGTATTTAGAAAGATACAGAGTTTAGTTTTATTGCACATCTTTATACCAGTATCTATCATGTTATCCTTGGACAAGGGGTAAACAACTTTTTCAACAAAGGCCAAATGATAAATATTTTTGGCTTTTTAGGTAACAGTCTCTGTATCAACTATAGAACATATTATGCAATACAGATCAAATGCAATCATAGATAATATATTATGTATTAACTCAGTTGGATTTAAGTAAAAGCAGATTACCATCCATAGTGTGCATGTTTTTGTTGTTGTTGTTATGTGCCGTCGAGTCGGACCCGACTCATAGCGACCCCTCCTTGGGTTTCCAAAGAAGTATCACTATGGAAGTAGACTGACCCATCTTCTTTCCGAGCAGTGCATAGACCTTATCAAATCAGGTAAAGGCTTTGAGAGCTAAAAGTGAGATTTCCAGAGGGATTATTCTGCCACTGGAATAAAAATAGAGACCTTCCTAGAATTTCATCCCATCTTACCAGCCTGACCTATTGATTTTGGACTTGCCATCTTCTACAATCGCATGAAGAAATTCCTCAATAATAAATCTCTCTGTTTTATATCTATTGATACCTATCTATTTTTCTATCTATCTATCAATCTATATGTATCTTCCTAGTGGTTCTGTTTTTCTAGAGAATCCTGATGATTAAGGAAAGGACTTAAGTTAACATTCTGAAAATAAAATGTGAAAATGGGCTTAGCATTCAAACAATATTTGTAAAAGTAACAAATATGCTAGAAAGAATATAGCATATAAGAAGAAATAGGAGTATGTACTTGTCCCATTTTATTGAATAAATTGAAGTAAATATCATCTTTATAAAAAAAGATTACAAAGTGAGATACAAGGTCTCAAGAAAAAATAAGACAGTGGAAAAAAATAAAATATTAGAGGCAAAATATTCAGTAAATATATAAAAGAGAAAAATGCATCATTGCAGAAATGAAGGTTATATTGGAAGTAGAGGAATATACACTTCCAAAGTGATACCACCTTGGAAACCCAAGGAGAGGTTGCAATGAGTTGGATGTGATTCGACAGCAGTGCGTTTGGTTTTGAAAAGTAGTTAAAGACATAAAAAGGGGGACTTAAGAAAATTTGGTAAAGTGAACTAAAAAAGAAAATAAATAAAAATAAGTTTGTACGAAAGTAATAATTGTATGTCAAGAAAAAGGTATGATGCAAGTACTATTTCTGACTCTTACAAAGAAATGGGAAGAAATAAGGCTGATGTAAGCAGAAACAAATATGAAAGATCTTCAAAAGCACAATATAAGAAAACTCCCATGAAATACAAGAAAACTTGAATCCACATGCAAAAACTACAACTTATGTCTGTTGCTTGGTGCCATCAAGTCAAATCCCACTCATAACACCCTCACATAAAACAGAGCAAAATATTATGTGGTCCTGCACCATCCTCATAATTCTTGATATGTTTGAGCCCATCCTTGCAGCTACTGTGTCAATCTATTAGGTTTTTGCTGAGTCTCTACCAAGATACGAGAGACAAAGTCCTGCTATTATCAATTCTAAGGAACATTTTTACTACACTTCTGCCAATATGTATTCCCTCATTCTTCTGGCAACCCACAGTATATTTGTGAAAGGCTGAACAGGCCCTTTGCTGACAATTGTAGAACTTTAATAAACTAGCAGCCGCGATTAAAGCAGACATTCATTATAATGTCTAATTTTTTTTCCTTTCTTCTCCTTCCTTTTAAGTAAATAGAATAGCTGACCTCTTCACAGACACTGATTTCTTTAGACTGTTTCTTCTTCTCCTTTTTTTTGCTTATATGTTCTTTTGAGTGTGATCTTATCCCATGGTAGGTTTCAGCCGAGAACTGTGGTTTAAGGAGCAGGAAGATCCGTAAAAGAGAAACATCGAGTCTGGAGCAATGAAGATAAAGAGGAACGAAGACACTCCTGGCAGTGTAAGAGATCTTCATCCCTCTTCCCATGTTCCTATAGAATCATGTTTACCTATTTGCTCAGGAGACAGCCTTTTTGGAGAAGTGATTCTCTCTGTCTCCTTTGGTTTGATAGTCAATAAATCTTTTGTTTTTCCACTTCAACTCATTGTGGTGATTGGCTCTACTTGCAACAGGTGGTAAGAACCTTGTTCCTGCATCACGTTCAACATTCTTTGCCAACACCACAATTCAAATGTATCATTTTTTTCTACACTCTTCCTTATTCATTGTACAGATTTCACAGGCATATGAGGCAATTAAAAATACCATGGGTTGGGTCAAGCATACTTTAGTGTTCAGTCATCTTAGCTATTTAACAGTTTAACGATGTCTTTTGCAGCAAATTTACTCAATGCAATATGTCATTTGATTATTTGACTGCTGTATCCATGGGTGTTGATTGTGGACCCAAGTAAACAGAAATCTTTGGCAACTTCAATCTTTTTGCCATTTATCATGATGTTGTTTATTGGTTTAGTTGTGAGGATGTTTGTTTCCTTCATGTTGAGGTGTAATCCATATTGAAGGCGGTAGTCTTTGATCTTCATCAGGAAGCACTTCACATCTTCTTCACTTTCAGCAAGTTTGTTTCTAAGTCTTCCTCCAATTCTGGTGCTGTATTCTTCTTCATATAGAACTACTTCCTGGATTATTTGCTCAGCATACAGATTGAATAAGTATGGTGAAAGTATACAGCCTTGATGCACACCCTTCATAATTTTAAATGATGCAGTAGTCACTTGTTCCATTTGAATGAACGCCTCTTTGTTTACATACAAGTTTGTCAAGAGCACAATAAAGTGTTCTCAAATTCCCCATCTTAGCAATGTTATGGTCCACAGAGTTGAATACCTTTGCATATTCAATAAAACAAAGATACCAAAACACTGATGAGTGCCAATAAAACACAATTTGGAAGGCACTCAAAATTACTGGGGAAGAGCTAAATCCTCAAAGTAGAGTTGACCTTAATGATGTGGGTAGAGTAACCTTTCTGGACCTTCATTTCCTGATGTGGCATGACTGAAAATGAGAAGAAACAGTGACAAACAACCATTAATAATTGGAACATGGAATATATGAAGTAGGAATCTAGGAAAACTGGAAATTGTAAAAAAATTAAATTCAATGCATAAAGATTGATGTCCTAGACATTAGCTAGATGAAATGGACTAGTATTAGCTAGTCTGAATCAGATAATCATATGGTCTCATCTTTCAGGAATGACAGATTGAAAAGGATAGTGTCACATTCATAATTAAAAAGAACATTTCAAAATATATTCTGAATTACAATGCTGTCAGTGATAGGATAATATCCATATCCCTGCAAAGAAGACCAGTTAATGTTATTGTTACTCAAATTTATGTAACAACCATTAAAGCCAATGATAGAAAAAAAAAAAAAAATGGAGATTTTTATGAACTTCTGTAGTCTGAAATTGATCACATATACAATCAAGATGGATTCATTATTACTGGTGATTGGAATGTAAAAATTGGAAACAGAAAGGATTAATAGTTGGAAAATATGGCCTTGATGATAGAAATAACACCAGAAATCACAAGGTAGAATTTTGGAAGATCAATGACTTATTCATTGCAAATATCATTTTTCCAACAACATAAACAGCAATTATATATGCAGAGCTCTCCAGATAGAATACACTGAAATCAATTTGACTCCATCTCAAGAAAGAGGCATTAAAGAGGATCAGTATCATCAGTCAAAACTCAACAAGGAGCTGAGTGTGGAACAATCAATTATCCATATGCAAGTTCAAATTGAAGCTGCAGAAAAGTAAAACAAGTCCATGAGAGACAAAACACAATCTGATTATATCCCACCTGAATTGAGAGACCATCTGAAGAATAGATATGACACACTGAACACAAATAAACAAGCTCAATGTGTCAAACGACATCAAGAACATCATATATGAAGAGTTGTGGGATGACATCAAGAGCATCATAAATGAAGAAAGCAAAAGGTCATTAAAAAGACAGGAAAGGAAGAAAAAAGACCAAAAGGGATGTCATAAGAGACTAAATTTGCTGTTGAATGGGGAGTAGTTGAAGGAAATAGAAGAAATGGTGTAATAGAGTAACTGATCAGAAGACTTCAAAGGACAGCTTTAGAAGACAAAGTAAGGTATCATAATGAAATATTAAAACCTGGAATTAGAAACCAAAAAAGGAAGGACACACTTGGTATTTCTCAAACTGAAAGAACTGAAGAACAAACATCAAGCCTAAGTTGTAAAATTGAAGGAAGCTATGGCAAAATATTGAACAATCCAGGAAGCATCAAAAGAAGATGAAAAGAATGCACAGAGTCACAGTACCTTGAATTGGTCCATGTTCAGCTATTTCAGGAGGTAGCATATGACCAAGAACCAATGTTATTATAGGAAAAAGTCTAATCTGCACTGAAGGAATTGGCAAGAAACAAGACTCCAGGAATTGATAGCATACCCACTAAGATGTTTCAACAAATGGATGCAGTACTAGAGGGGATCATACATTTATGCTAATAAATTTGGAAGACAGCGATCTGGACAACTGAATGAAACATATCTACATTTCTGCCCATTCCAAAGAAAAGGAAAAAAAAAAAAAAAAAAACTCACTGCTATTGAGTCAGATCCGACTCATAGCAACCCCTCCTTGGGTTTCCAAAGAATTATCACTACAGAAGTAATGGTCCAACCTTCCTTTAAAAGAGTGGCTGGTGGGTTTGAACCACCAACCTTCTGGTTACCAGTCAAATGTCTTAGGCACTGTGGCACCAGAGTTCCAAAGAAAGGTGATCCAATAGAATGTGGAAATTATCAGACAATATTATTAATATCACACGTAAATAAAATATTGCTGAAGATAATTCAAAAATGGTTGCAGCAGTACATCAGTAGAGAACTCTCAGAAATTGAAGTGGGATTTAGAAGAGGACATAGAATGAGGGATATCATTGCTGAAAACAAATGCATCTTTGCTGAAAGCAAAGAATACCAGAAAGATGTTTATTTGTGTTTTATTGACTATAAGAAAGCATTTGACTATGTGGATCATAACAAATTATGGATAACATTACAAAGAATGAGAATTCTAGAATTCCCATTGCTCATGAGGAACCTGAACATAGACCAAGAGGCTTTTTTTTGGAATAGAACAAGGAGATACTGAATGATTTCAAATCAGGAAAGGCATGTGTTTAGGGTTGTATCATTTCACCATACTTATTCAATCTGGATTGAATAAGTATGGCCCCCTAGAACCAGGAAAAGGAAAAGGAAGGAGAAGGAAAAACCAGGGACCTGTGGATCAGCAAAATATCCAGGTAAAAAGAGGTGGGAGGCAAGGCTAGGACCCAAGCTCCCTAGAACCAAGACAGGGAGGGAGCAGGAGAGGCCAGGGACCTGTGGAGCAGCAGGATATCCAGGTAAAAGGGCAGGAGGCAAGGCTAGACCCAAAGCTCCCTAGAGCCAAGAAAGGGAAGGAGTGACCAGCGACCAAAAAATGTCAGGTTCTAGGTAGGAATTAGGTAAGGGGAGGGCACAGAAGTTTCTAACAGCTAAGCAAGACAAACTTGTCTGTCAGTTTGTCATCCTGTGGGGCTTATACATTGCTGTGAGGCTTCAGGCTTTGTCACTGGTGTTTCAGACAGAAGCAAAGTTGCACATGGTGCCCAGTTTTCAACAATGATTTATTCATTGCAAATACCTTTTTTCAACAACACAAAAGGTGGCTATACATGTGGACTTCACCAGATGGAGTACACTGGAATCAGAATGACCACATCTGTGGCAAGAGGCGATGGAAAAGTTCAATACCTTCAGCCAAAACAAGACAAGGAGCTGACTATGGAACAGACAATCAACTGCTCATGTGCAATTTCAACTTGAAGTTGAAGACAATTAAAACAAATTAAAGAGAGCCATTATATGACCTTGCATATATCCCTCCTGAATTTAGAGACCATCTAAAAATAGATTTGATGCATTGAACACCAATGACTGAAAACCAGAAGAATTATGGGATGACATCAAGAGCATCATCCATGAAGAAAGGAAGAGGTCATTAAAAATGAAAGAAAAAAGAAAGAAAAGACCAAAATGGATTCAGAAGAGAATTTGAAACTTGCCCATGAGTGAAGAGTAACTAAAGCAAATGGAAGAAATGACAAGATAAAAGAGCTGAACAGAAAATTTCAAAGAGCAGCTCAAGAAGACAAAGCCAATTTCTAAAATGAAATGTTCAAAAACCTGGAGTTAGAAAACCAAAAGGGAAGAACACACTCAGCATTTCTGAAGCTGAAAGAACTGAGGAAAAAATTTAAGCCTCGAGTTACAATATTGAAAGATTCTGTGGCAAAATATTAAATGATACAGGAAATATCAAAAGAAGATGGAAGGAACAAAAAGATGGTACAAAAAAGAACTGGTCGATCTTCATCCATTTCAGGAGGTGCCATATGATCAAGAACCAATGGTATTAAAGGAAGAAGTCAAAACTGCATTGAAAGAATTGGCAAAGAACAAGGCTCCAGGAATTCGTGTAATATCCATTGAGATGTTTCATCAAACTGATGCCCTGCTGGAGGTACTTACTCAGTTATGCCAAGAGATTTGGAAGACAGCTACCTGGCCAACTGACTGGAAAAGATCCATATTTGTACCCATTTCAAAGAAAAGTGATCCCAAAGAATGTGGAAATTATAGAACAATATCATTAATATTGCATGCAAGTAAAATCTTACTGAAGATAATTCAAAAATGGCTGCAGCAGTATATTGACAGAGAACTTCTCGAAATGCAAGCTGGATTCAGAAGAGGACATGAAATGAGAGATATCATTGCTGATGTCAGATAGATCTTGGCTCAAAGCAAAGAATACCAGAAAGATGTTTATTTGTGTTTTATTGCCTATGTAAAAACATTTGATTTTGTGGATCACAACAAATTGTGGATAACATTGAGAATAATGGGAATTCCAGAACACTTAATTGTACTCATGAGGAACCAGAAGGCTGTCATTCAAACAGAAAAAGGGAATGCTTTTAAAATAAAGAAGGGAGTTGTCAGGGTTGTATCATTTCCCCATACTTATTCAATCTGTATGCTGAGCAAACAATCCAAGAAGCTGGACTATACAAAGAAGAATGTGGCATGAGGATCGGGGGAAGAAACATTAACAACCTGTGATACCCTGATGACACAGCTTTGCTTGCTGAAAGTGAGGATGACTTCAAGCACTTACTGATGAAGATTGAAGACTACAGTCTGCTAT
The DNA here is from genome assembly GCF_000298275.1 of Orycteropus afer afer. Lineage (NCBI taxonomy): Eukaryota > Metazoa > Chordata > Mammalia > Tubulidentata > Orycteropodidae > Orycteropus > Orycteropus afer. The sequence continues at coordinate 1,965,137 of NW_006921812.1, read as the reverse complement.
ATATATGAATTACATCTCAATATAAAGAAAACAAAAATCTTCACAACTGGTCCTGTAAGCAACATTGCAATAAATGGAGAACAGATTGAAATTGTCAAAGAATTCACATTACTTGGTTCTACAATCGATGCCAATAGAAGTAGCAGTCGGGACATCAGATGACGTATAGCATTGGGCAAATCAGCTGCAAAGGACCTCTTTCAAGTGTTGAAGAGCAAAGATGTCTGCTTGAGGAATAAGGGATGCCTGACACAAAGCATGGTACTTTCGATAGCCTAATATGCGTGTGAGAGCTGGACAACGAATAAGGAAGACCGAAGAAGATTTGATGCTTTTGAGCTGTGGTGTTGGTGGAGAATGCTGAAAGTACAGTGGACTGCTAAAAGAACTAATAGGTCTGTCCTAGAGGAAATGCAGCCAGAATCCTCCTTGGAGGTGAGAATGACCAGACTTTGTCTCACATACTTTGGTCATGTTGTCAGAAGGGACCATTCCCTGGAGAGGGATATCATGCTTGGTAAGGTGGAGGGTTGATGAAAGAGATGGTTTGACACTATGGCAGCTGCGATGGGCTCAAGTGTGGCAAAAATCATAGCACTGGCTCAGGACCAGATGGTGTTTTGTTCTGCTGTGCATGGCATTGCTATGAGTTGGAGATGACTCAAGGACACCTAACAACAACAACAACAACAACAACATTCAATCTGTATTACTGAACAAATATTTTGGGTAACTGGACTATATGAGGAAGAACATGACATTGAGTTTGACGGAAGATTCATTAACAACTTGCAATATGCAGATGACACAACCTTGCTTGCTGAAAGTGAAACTATCTTGAAGTCCTTACTAATGAAGGTTAAAAACTATAGCCTTCAATATGGATTATGCCTCAACATAAAGAAAAATCCTTACAGTTGGACCAATAAAAAACATAATGGTGAGTAGAGAAAAGATTGAACTTATCAGAGATTTTATTTCACTAGTATCCATAATAAATGCCCATGGAAACAGTAGTCCAGAAAGTCATCAACATATTTCATCTGGCACATCTGCTGCAAAAGACTTCTTTAAAGTGTTAAAGAGCAAAGAAGTCACTATGAAGACTGAAGTGTGCCTGACTCAAGCCACGGTATTTTCAAAAACCTTAAATTCATGTGAAAACTGGACAATGTACAAGAAAGACCAAAGAAGAACTGATAAATTTAAATTGTGATATAGGCAAAAAATTCTGAAAATACCATGGACTGGCAGAAGAAGTAACAAATCTTTCTTGGAAGTGCAGGCAGAATACTCCTTAGAAGCAAGAATGGCCAGACTTCATCTTACCTACTTTGGTCATGTTGCCGGAAGGGAGCAGTCCCTGCAGAAGGATATCATGCTTGGTAAAAAAGAGGGTCAACGAAAAAGGGAAAGAATCTCAAAAAGACGGTTTTGCCTAGTTGGTGCAAACACAGGTTCAAGCATAGTAAATATTGTGAAAATGATGCAGGACCAGGAAGTGTTTCATTTTGATACATAGGATCGCTATGAGTCAGAGCAGACTCAATGGTACCAGTGGTAGTTAAGATTGCATCATCTTGGCTTGGTCATGCTTTTGAGTGGCTAGACAGCTAGATGTAGTTATTCCCCTTGATGAGGCTGATAATAAACTCCATGGTGGAATCTGCTGTGAGCTACACACCTTTGGGGTGTGGTCGGCTTCCAGTTTATAAGAAGAAGCTTTGAGAAAGGTGTCTGAGTTTTTGGCCATCCGGATCCTGCATTTGGCTGAGTCTTTATCTCATGTTCCCTGCTGATCTTGGGATTGTTCCTGGACTTGAGCCACTGGCCTGCTGTGTTGTCTCTTAATCTTGGAACTATGCCATTTTACTTGTTATCTTGGGTTTGTCAGCCTCAGCAGCCAGCAGCTGTGTGAGTGAGGGAAAAAAAAAAAAAAAATGAGCCTAGAACAGGAGATAGAGCCGAGGGTCCTTTACCCAGCCCCTAGAACCAGCACTTTGAACTTGAACTTCTAACATCTTAAATACTGAAAGAATAAATCCTTGTTTGTTAAGCCATCCATTTGTGGTATTTATGTGGTATTTCAGCAGCAGTAGAGAGCCAAGACAGCACCTAACAGCAAAAACAACAAACAACTTTCTGGTATTCTTTCCTTTCAGCCAAGATCTATATGACATCAGCAATGATAACCTTTGTTTCATGTCCCCTTCTGAATAGGGCTTGAATTTTGGCTGATCCCTGTCAATGTACTGTTGTAAATACTTAGGAACTTATGTTTAAGGAAAATAAATAAATAAATAGATAGATAGATAAATAAATAAATAAATAGATGTAGGTCAATTACCACAAGTGTACATCAAGGTAAAAAAAAAAATAGACCTATGTCTATAAATTGCAATAAAATAAAGCTAGTTTCAGAATCAGGCCATAATAACTGGAAAATCAGAAAAGCTAGAAGCATTGTTTCTGAATCACTGGGAAATTTAAGTGTGATTCAAGAATTTTAGACCAAGCTAAATTGCAATTCAAGCATGAAGGCAGAAGAGAAATTTATAAACTAAAGAAACATAAACAAAAAGAAACAAACAACCCCCCAAAAAACAAAAAAACTATGATCCTAATAAGCCAATTTAGAGGACAAACTTCAGCAAAGAGATGAATGGGATAGATTGATAAAATTAATGGTTTTAAAATCTTTGTAAATGCCAATTAAGCTACACAAGTGTGGCAATTAATTTGACAGAATGTAGAATGAAAATATAATGTAATACCTCATGGTGACATACCAGAAAAAAAAAAAAAACCCAAACTCACTGCAGTTGAGTCAAATCTGACTCATAGCAACCCCTCCTTGGGTTTCTGAGACAGTATCTCTACAGAAGTAGATTGCCCAAACTTCTTTCCAAGGAGTGGCTGGTGGGTTTGAACCACCAACCAGCCTTCTGGTTAGCAGTTAAATAAATGCCTTAGGTACTATGCCACCAGAGCTCCCATGGTGACATATACATAATTAAAAAAAAAAAAAAAAGTAGCAACCTTTAAAATCCAAAAGTCCAAGGCTGTACAGAAGGTGAAAGATGGAGTGAGGCTGTGGAGGGGTTGGAGAGAGAAAAATAGAACATAAAGGCATATTAACACTGTTTAGGCAGAGTTCTGGTTTCAAGACTTCAGAAGCCTGTCAGTTACAAGCCTGGCTTTGCTATTTATTAGCTCTGTGACTTAGGCAAAGTTGTTTAATTTATTTGGTCTCCTAATCCACATCTGTGTAAAGATGTAATGAAGAGTTCCTATATCATAAGGTTTTTAAGAACACAGACTGAGTAAGTCAGTAATTGTAGAGTGCTTACAATGGTCTTGGCACATGCTAATCACTGGAAAAGTATTCTTTAAATACAATATTTACAGTAACAGTTAAGAGCTCAGTCATTAACTCAGACTGCCTAAATTTCCAAATCCAATGCCTGAGAAGAAGCTCAAAAAAAAAAAAGGACCTGAATTTCCCATTATGTTATTCTCAACTTAGAATTAAGAAATGGCTAAAAATGTTTCTTATCCTGTATATCTGTGCAAGACTTTCTTTAAAATTTTTATTTTTTTTTATATCATACATTGCCTTGTCTTACTCTGATCCCTTCCAGTTTACAATATTTACTGCACCTTTAAATGTCATAGAAAGTTTTCCTGAATGTGGTATAATTTATTTTACCAATATCCTGTTTTGAGACCTTCAGCTTTTATTTGATTGTTTGTTTGCCTTTGTGAAAAATGTTTTGATAAATACTCTTTCAGTAATGAAATCTTTAAAGCTCATCCATTCTTAATTACTCTGCATAAATTGTTACCTGCTGGATTTTTTACTCAAAGGGAATTTTTGGATGTTGATAATTATTTCAAATATATTATTTCTAAAATTTATAGCAACTAATGTTCCTGTCAGCACTCAGAATTCCTGTTTATATCTCTGCCAACAACCAATAAAAACATTTAGTTTAATCACTATTGGTTTTTAAGAAGAAAATGCTAACTTGCTGCTTGATTTTGCATATAATCTCTTACTATTAAAATTATGTAGAGCAAGTATGAAATATAGAATTTGAGAGTCAAATTTCTCCACTCGAATTTTGGATTTGCCAATGTTGTTGTTGTTGTTGTTAGGTGCTGTCGAGTCGTGTTTGACTCATAGCAACCTTATGCACAGCAGAATGAAACACTATCCACCTGCGCCGGCTCCATGATCCTTGCTATACTTGATTGTAGCCACTGTGTCAATCCATCTCATTGAGGGCCTTCCCCTCTTTCCTCGACCCTCCATTTTACGAAGCATGACATCTTTCTCAAGGGAATGGTCTCTTCTGATAAAATGATCAAAGTAGGTGAGACTAAGTCTGGCCATTCTCTTTCAAAGGAGCATTCTGACTGCACTTCCTCCAGGACAGATCTGTTAGCTCTTTTAGCAGTCCACGGTACTTTCAGCATTCTTCACCAGCACTGCAACTCAAAAGCATCAATTCTATTTTGGTCTTCCTTATTCATTGTCCAGCTCTCATGTGCATATGAGGCAGTTGAAAATACCATGGCTCGTGTCAGGTGCACTTTAGTCTTCAAGAAAACATCTATGCTTCTCAACACTTGAAAGAGGTCCTTTGCAGCTGATTTGCCCAGTGCTATATGTCATCTGATGTCCTGACTGCTGCTTTCATTGGCATCTATTGTAGAACCAAGCAATGAGAAGTCTTTGACAACTTCAATCTTTTCTTCACTCATCGTGATGCTACTTATAGGTCCAGTTTTGAGGATTTTTGTTTTCTTAATTTGAGAGGTAATCCATTCTGCAGATTGTAGTCTTCAATCCTCATCAGTAACTGCTTGAAGTCATCCTCACTTTCAGCAAGCAAAGTTGTGTTGTCAGCGTATTGCAGGTTGTTAATGATTCTTCCTTCAATCTTGATGCCACGTTCTTCTTCATATAGTGCAGTTTCTCCGATTATTTACCCAACATACAGATTGAATAAGTATGATGAAAGGATACAACCATGACAATCTCTCTTCTTGATTTTAAACCATGTAGTGTCCCCTTGTTCTGTTCGAGTGGCAGCCTCCTGGTCAATATAGAGGTTCCAGATGAGTACAATTAAATGTTCTGGAATTCCCAATCTTCTCAATGTTATCCACAATTTGTTATGATCCACACAATCAAATGCCTTGCATAGTCAATACAACAAAAGTAAACATATTTCTGGTATACTTTGCTTTCAGCCAAGATCCATCTGACATGAGCAATGATATGCCTTTTTCCACATCCTCTTCTGCATCCAGCTTGCCTTTCTGGAAGTTTTCTATCAATATACTGCTGCAACCATTTTTGAATTATCTTCAGTAAGATCTTACTTGTGTGTGATATTAATGATATTGTTCGATAATGTGGGATCACCTTTCTTTGGAATGGGTACAAATATGGATCTCTTCCAGTCAGTTGGCCAGGTAACTGTCTTCCAAATCTCTTGGCATGACTGAGTGCCCTCAGCAGGGCATCCTTTGTTGAAACATCTCAATGGGTATTCTGTCAATTCCTGGAGGCTTGTCCTTTGCAAATTCCTTCAGTACAGCTTTGACTTCTTCCTTCAATATCATTTGTTCTTGACCATATGTCACCTCCCGAAATGGGTGAAGATTGAACAGTTCTTTTTGGCACAGTGACTCTGTATTTCTTTCATCTTCTTTTGATGTTTCCTGCACCATTCAATATTTTGCCCATAGAATCTTTCAGTATTGCAACTTGAGGCTTAAAATTTTTCCTCAGTTATTTCAGCTTGAGAAATCCTGAGTGTGTTCTTCCCTTTTGGTTTTCTAACTCCAAGTCATTATAGTAATGACTCCAAGTCATTTGATTATAGTAACTGGCTTTGTCTGCTTGAGCTGCTCTTTGAAATCTTCTGTTCAGCTCTTTTATCTTATCATTTCTTCCACTTGCTTTAGCTATTATTCACTCAAGGGCAAGTTTCAGAGTCTTTCTGTCATCCATTTTTATCTTTTCTTCTTTTCGCATCTTTTTAGTGACCTCTTGCTTTCTTCATGGATGATGCTCTTGTTGTCATCCCATAATTCTTCAGATTTTCAGTCATTGGTGTTCATTGCATCAAATCCATTCTTTAGATGGTCTCTAAATTAAGGATGGATATAATCAAGGCTATATTTTGACTCTCATGGGATTGTTTTAATTGTCTTTAACTTCAAGTTGAACTTGCATATGAGCAGTTGATGGTCTGTTCCACAATCAGCTTCTGACCTGGTTTTGGCTGAAGATATTGAGCTTTCCCGTTGCCTCTTGCCACAGATGTAATCAGTCTGATTCCTATGCTTCTATCTGGTGAAGTCCACATGTATAGCAGCCATTTGTGTTGTTGAAAAAAAGTATTTGCAATAAATAGGTCGTTGGTCTTGCAAAATTCTATCATGCGATCTCCAGTATTATTTCTGTCACCAAGGCCAAATTTTCTAACTATCAGTGATTCTTATTTGTTTCCAATTTTTGCATTCCATCACCAGTGATAATTAACACATCTTGATTGCATGCTCAGTCAATTTCATACTATAGAAGCTGATAAAAATCTTTGATTTCCTCATCTTTGGCTTTGGTGATTGGTGAGTAAATTTAAATAATAGTCATTTTAACTAGTAGGCATTTGGATATTAGCCTATCACTGACAGCACTGTCCTTCAGGATACATCTTGAAATATCTTTTGTGATGATGAATGCCACATCATTCCTCTTCAAATTGTCTTTCCTGGCATAGTAGATCATATGGTTGTCTGATTCAAAATGCTCTAAACCAGTTCATTTCAGTACATTAATGCCTAGGATATCAATCTTTATGCATTCCATTTCATTTTAGACGTTTCCAATTTCCCTAGATTCATACTTCATGTATTCCATGTTCTATTATTAATGGATATGGGCAGCTGTTTCTCCTCAAATTGAGTGGTGTCATGGCAGCAAATGGAAGTTTCAAAAGCTTTACTCTATCCATATCAGTAAGGTTGGTTCTACCTTGATGATGCAGCACTCTCTCACTTGTATTTTGAGAGCCTTTCAACCTAAGGGGCTTGTCCTCCTGCACTGTATTAGAAAATGTTTCTGAGCTATTCATAAAATTGTGCAGTAATGTATCAGACATGGTTTCTCTGTTATTCGTAAGGTTTTCTCTGGCTAATTCTTTGAGAAGTGGATGGCCTCTTCCTTCTTCCTAGTCTGTCTCAGTCTGCAAGCTGTGCTGAAACCTGTGCACCATGTGCAACCCTGATGGTGTTTGAAATACCAGTGACACAGCTGCAAGCCTCATAGAAACACAATCACAGTGTGACAAACCAACAGACAAGTTCATCTCCCTTAGCTGTCAATACCTTGCATAATTTCCTTGTACAAATTATTCTTTTTTAGACTCAGTTTTGTCTTTTGTGAAATAGGGAAAATACAGTATGTTTCAGTTTTTTAGAGAATTTAATTGATATACTGCAGGTAGAGTTGACTGCACATGATATATGCTTAGTAATCTGTAGATAAGATTAATGATTTATAGTTTTTAAGTAAAGGAGATCTTCAGGAGCCCAAGTGACACAGGGGGTAAAGTATTTAGCTGCTAACCAAAAGTTAGAGTTTTGAAACAATCAGCTTCTCCAATGGGAGAAAGATAAAGCTGTCTGCTTCTGTAAACATTTACAACCCTGGAAACACTGTGGGGCAGTTCTACTCTGTCTTATAGGTCTATTGTGAGTTGGAATCTACAAGATGGCAGTGGTTTGGGGTTAAAGAGCATCTTCAGGTTTTTTAAACTTTTTTTTTTTTTTTTTTTTAATTGAAATAGATGTCAAAATCCTCTTCTTAGGAATTCTGGTGGTTTAGTGCCTAAGACATTTGATGGCTAACCAGAATGCTGGGAGTTCAAACCCACTAGCCACTCCTTGACAGGAAGAATGGGCAATCTATTTCCATAGAAATACCACCTCAGAAGCCCAAGGATGGATCATTATGAATCAGATCCAGCTGTCAGCAGTGGGTTGACCTTCTTCTTTGTTTTTTTAATCAGTGGGAGGACTGTTGTATGCAAATATGCCTCCAGCAGCTTGCCTTATTACCACTTCCAGTTTTCAGTTTTCTGAGACAGTTCTGGTCCTGCGGTTTCCAGAAAAACTGCTTTGGAAAACTACTGATGAAAAAGAGTGGTTAATTGACATTTCCATACCTGACCAAGCCTATCCTTTCCTCTCATTCTCATAAGACCACAGTCCCTGACTCATCCCTGTAGTTCTATTTCATAATTGGAGGGCAGGAGAAAGAGAAGCCAGAGGGGATGACAGAGAAGAGCAGCAGCCAGGGATCTGGGTAGGAGGAGGGACCCAGGCCCCACCCCCACCATACAGGAAGCAGGGGAAAGAGAAGAAAGGGAAACAACAGAGCAGAGCAACAGCCAGACATCCAGCTAAGGTAAGGGACCCAGTCCCCACTGTATCAGCCAGGAATACAGGGGAAAGGGAAACCAGAGGACATGACAGAGCAGAGCAGCAGCCAGGAATCCAGGTAAGGGGAGGGCAGAGAGTTTTTGTACAGCTAAGCAAGACAAACTTGTCTGTCAGTTTGTCTTACTATTGTGGCTTGCATGTTGCTATGAGCCTTGAGGCTGTGCTACTGGTGTTTCAAATGGCAACAGTGTTGTACATGGCCTACAGGTTTCAATGCAGCTTATAGACTGAGACAGACTAGGAAGAAGTCTCCTTCATGCAATTTGTTGTTGTTGATATGTGCCATCAAGTCGGACCTGACTCATAGCAACCC
>NW_006921812.1:1915824-1955530 GCF_000298275.1 Orycteropus afer afer | reverse complement strand
TGGAGGCTTTTCCCAACTTATGCAGCTGAAGGGGCTGACGAACTCGGGGTCAGCAGGCAGTATAATGGCTGTTGACTTTAGTGGATGCCGGATTCAAGATCACCAGACAGAATGGAGACTTATTCATTCACAGACAGTTGTAGGCAGCACAAGAGGATCCAGATCCACAGAAGGTTCTCTAATTTTCCTAGGATGTCCATATACATTTTGGAAGCAGGCCACACCCCTAGGGAAACTCCCTTTCGATGGATTGACTGCACAAAGCATATACATAAGATCTCATCATGGGAATAATCACATCAGAATTTCTTAAACCACTCAGAATCGTGGTCCAGTTAAGCTGACACAAAACCCCAACTGTCACAGTGCAACTCTTGTCAACTTGGCAATTGCACACATATCCTTAACCACATATAATCTCTAAATAAGGAAAATTATAAAGTCATACTTGCACCTAACATGATACACTAACACATGTATAACTGAAGACACATTAAACCTGTTTACATTTTATAGTTCATAACCGAAGAAAGCATAAATATTTGATGCACACACACAATGAAGACATGTAACAATCACAGTGCTTGTTTCTGCAACTGGTCACATGGTCATAGGTGGTATTCAGAACTACCTTCTTTGACCACCCATTCCTTATTTCCCTTGCCATCAGCAATCACCTCAGCTGGTCATGGCTCTTTCTTGGTTGTTGTTATGTGCCATCATGCCATCTCCAACTCATAGTGAACCTATGTACAACAGAACAAAATACTGCCTAGCCCTGTGCCAGCTTCAAGATACCTACTATACCTGAGCCCATCATTGCAGCCACCATCAATCCATCTTGTTGAGGGCCTTCCTTTCTTTTGTTGACCCTTTACTTTACTAACCATAACATCCATCTCCAGAGAATTGTCCCTTCTGACAACATGACTAAAGTAGGTGAGATGAAGTCTGGCCATTCTCACTTCCAAGGAGCATTCCAGCTGCACTTCTTTCAAAACAGATTTGGTAGTTCTTTTAGCAGTCCACAGTACTTTCTGCATTCTTCATCAACCCCATAATTCAAAAGCATCAACTCTTCTTTGGTCTTCCTTTTTCATTGAGCAGTTCTCACATGCACAAGAGGTGATTGAAAATACCATGGCTTAGATTAGGTACATCTTAGTCTTCAATGAGGCATCTTTGCTCATCAGCACTTGAGAGAGGTCTTTTGCAGACAATTTGCCCAATGTAATACATCTTTTGATGTCTTCACCATTGCTTCCATTGGTGTTGATTGTAGAAACAAGTAATATGAAGTCTTTGACAACTTCAGTCTTGTCTCCATCTATCATGATGCTACTTATTGGTCCAGTGGTGAGAATTTTTTTTTCTTTATATTGAGGTGTAATCCATACTGCATACTGTAGTCTTCAATCTTCATCAGTAAGTGCTCCAAGTAATCCTGCCTTTCAGTAAGCAAAGTTGTGTCATCTGCCTATCTCAGGTTGTTAATGAGCTTTCCTCCAATCCTGATGCCATGTTCTTCTTCATATAGTCCAGCTTCTTGGATTATTTTCTCAGCATACAGATTGAATAAGTATGATGAAAGGATACAACACTGACACCCTCCCTTCCTGATTTTAAACCATGCAGTATCCCCTTGTTCTGTTTGAATGGCAGTCTCCTGTCTACATACAGGTTCCTCTTTGGTACAATTAGGGGTTCTGGAATACCAATTCCTCTCAATGTTGTCCATAATTTGTGATAATTCACACAATCAAATGTTTTTTGCATAGTCAATAAAACACAAGTAAACATCTTTCTGGTATTCTTTGCTTTCAGCCAAGATCCATTTGACATTAGCTATAATATCCCTTGCTCCAAGTGCCCTTATGAATCCAGCTTGCATTTCTGGAAGTTCTCTGTCAAAACTGCTGCAACTGTTTTTGAATTATCTTCAGTAAGATTTTACTTGAGTGTGATATCAATGATATTGTTTGATAATTTCCACATTCTGTGTGATCACCTTTCTTTGGAATGGGTACAAATATGGATCTCTTCCAATCAGTTGGCCAGCTAGCTGTCTTCCAAATTTCTTGGCATCGTCAAGTAAGTGCCCCAGCACAGCATCCATTTGTTGAAACATCTCTTTGGGTAATTCTGTCAATTTCTGGAGTCTAGTTCCTTGACAATTCCTCCAGTGCAGCTACAGCTTCTTCCTTCGATATGATTGGTTCTTGAGCATATGCCACCTCCTGAAATGGATGACCATCTACCAGTTCTTTTTGGTACAGTGTCTCTGTGTATCCCATCCATCATCTTTTGATATTTCCTGCATCATTCATCGTATTGCCCATGGAATCTTTCAATATTGCAATTCAAGGCTTCAATTTTTTCTTCAGTTCTTCCAGCTTGAGAAATGCCACGATGTTCTTCCCTTTTGGTTTTCTAACTCCTGGTTATTGCACATTCCATTATGATAATGGACTTTGTCTTCTCAAGCTGTTCTTTGAAATCTTCTGCTCAGCTCTTTTACCCTGTTCATTCTTCCACCCACTTTGTTGTTGTTGTTTTTGTTATGTGTCATTGAGTTGGCCTGACTCATAGCGACTCCTCCTTGGGTTTCCAAGGGAGTATCACTACAGAAGTAGATTGCCCAACCTTCTTTCCGAGGAGTGGCTGGTGGATTTTAACCACCAGCCTTCTGGTTAGCAGTCAAGTGCCTTAGGCCCTATGCTACCAGAGCTCCTTCCACCCACTTTAGCTATTCTCCACTGAAGGGCAAGTTTCAGAGTCTCTTCCAATACCCATTTTGGTCTTTTTTTTTCCTTTCCTGTCTTCTTAATGACGTTTTTCTTTCTTCATGGACGTTGTTCTTGATATCATCCCACAATTCCTCTGGATTTTGGTCATTGGTATTCAATTCATCAGTTGTATTCTTTAGATGGTCTCTAAATTCAGGAGGAATATGAAGGTCACATTTTGCCTCTCATGGACTTCTTTTAATTGTCTTCAGCTTCAACTTGAACTTGTATAAGAGCAGTTGACGGTCTGTTCCACAGTCAGTTCCTGGTCTTGTTTTGGCAGAAGATATTAAGCTTTTCCATGGCTTCTTGCCACAGATGTAGTCAATCTGATTCCTATGTACTCTGTTTGGTGAAGTCTATGTGTATAGCTGCTGTTTGTGTTGTTGAAAAAAGGTATCTGCAATGAATAAGTTGTTGGTTTTGCAAAATTCTATCACATGATCTCCAGCATCATTTCTATCAACACGGCCACATTTTCCAACTACTAGTGAGTCTTCTTTGTTTCCAACTTTTGCATTCCAGTCACCAGTGATAATCAACACATCTTGTTTGCATGTTCAGTCAATCTCAGACTGCATAAGCTCATAAAAATCTTCAATTTCCTTATCTTTGTCTTTGATGGTTGATGAGTAAATTTGAATAATAGTAGTATTAACTGGTCTTCATAGGTGTATGGATATTATCCTGTCAGTGTCAGCATTGGACTTCAACATAGATCTTGCTACATTCTTTGTGATGGTGAATGCTGTGCCATTCTTTTTCAATTTGTCATTCTTGGCATAGTAGATCATATGATCATCTGATTCCAAATGACCAAAAGCAATCCATTTCAGCTCACTAATACGTAGGATACTGTGATAGTTGGAGCTCTATGTCAACTTGGCTGGACCACAATTCTGTATGGTTTAAGCAATTGTGATGTGGGTTATTCTCATCATGGGATTGGATGTATATGTTTTGAGCAGCCAATCCATTGAAAGGGAGTACCCCTAAGGATGTTGCCTGCTTCCAATATATTTATGGGCATCCTGGGAAAAGAAACACTCTTCTGTGGATTTGGATCCTGTTGTGCTGCCTACAACTGTCCATGAGTGAACAATCCACCATTTGGCCTGGAGATCTTGGATTTCTCTTTCATTGGAGTCAATAGCCAGTATACTGCCTGCTGACCTTGAGCTCATCAGCCTCTGCAGCTGTGTGAGTCAGGGAAAGCCTCCAGCTTGATGTTTGATCCAAGAACATAGGACTTGCTAACTTCTATAAGAGTGTGAGCCATTTTTTTAAGATAAACTTCTCTTTCTCTCTCTCTATATATAAGCTTTCTTGGTTTTCTTTCTTCAGAGAACTCAGCCTAACACAGATACAATCTTTGTGCATTCCATTTCATTTTTGACAACTTCTAATTTTCCTAGATTCATACTTCGTACCTTCCATGTTCCAATTATTAATGGATGTTTGCAGCAATTTCTTCTTATCTTGTGATGTGCCACATCAGCAAATGAAGGTCTTGAAAGCTTTACTCTATCCACATCATTAACGTCAGCTCTACTCTGAGGAGGCAGCTCTTCTCCAGTCATATTTTGAGTGCCTTCTGACCTGAGGAGCTCATCTTCCAGTACTATATCATAAAATGTTTCAGGGCTATTCATAAAGTTTTCCAGTAATATATCAGAAAGTGTTTCACTACTGTTCATAAAGTTTACACTAGCCAATTCTTTAAGAAGTGAATGGTTTCTTCCTTCTTCCAAGTCTGTCTTAGTCTGGAGGCTCTGCTGAAATTTGTCCACCATGGGTGACCCTGCTGGTATTTGAAACACCAGTAGCATAGCATCCAGCCTTACAGCAACACTCAAGCTACCACAGTACAACAAAATGACAGACATGTTTGTCCCCCCTACCTATTCTAAACTGCTCTGCTAATTTCCTTGTCTCCCCTGCCCTGCTCACTTACTTGGCCTGCCCTCAGGGCAAACACCAGTCTTCTGCCCATTCCAGGCTGGCTTACTGAGGCCTGAGCTTAGGGACAGCTTCATGCACACAAACACCTGCCTTCACTGGTCCTGGGGTTGGTTTACTGCAGCCGCACCTGGGGAAGCTCCACGCATGCAAACACCCACCTTCTTTCCTGGTGTGGTGACCCAAACCTTCATTCCTAAAGGGTCTGGTCATTACTAGTCTTGCCAGAATTGGGTTGCTGTATTTTTACACTGACTTTAATCACAAGTCAGGGTAGTACTAAAAGACATCCTAAAAAATCTCCAGTATTCCAGACATAGTCTTCTTTATCTCTATTATGTAATATCAATCCTCTTGGTAATCAGCATCTATCACACTGCACAGTACAGTAATTACCTTCTTTGTCTGTTGATCCAGAGACATGAGGAAGCCAAAATGTGAGGTGGCATTCTTAGCTTCCAGTTCAATGCAATCAGTACTGTGTCTCCAGGTGAGACTTTTCCCTTTGGGACTGACTTCCAGACTCAGAGCATCAGTTTGCAAGTACAGGAAGCAATTTTTTTTTTTTTTTTTTTGAGTGGGTCATTAGGAGTAATAGTGAGTGGGACCACTCCCATTTCTACTCCATCATTCCTGGACACATGAATCCTAGCTACTGGAAGAACAACACCATATATAGGATGTTGGTTTAGAGAATATACAGCCTGCTGGAGAACATTGTCCCAACCCTTCAAGGTATTGCCACCTGGCTGATGCCGTAATTGTGTTTTTAGTAGGTCATTCCATCATTCTATTAAGCCTGCTGCTTCAGGATGATGGGGAACATGGTAAGACCAGTGAATTCCATGTGCACAGGCCCATTTATGCACTTAATTTGCTGTGAAGTGAGTTCCTTGATCTGTGGCAATGCTGTGTGGGATACCATGATGGTGGGTAAGGCATTCTGTAAGTCCACAGGTGGTAGTTTTGGCAGAAGCATTGTATGCAGAGAAGGTGAACCCATATCCAGAGTAAATATCTATTCCAGTAACAGCAAAACCCTATTCCTTCCATGATGAAAGTGGTCTGATGTAATCAACTTGCCTGCAGGTTGCCAGCTGATCATCCAGTGGAATGGTTCCATACTACGGACTCATTGTTAGTCTTAGGAGATCTGTATAGTTGCCACTCAATGAAGATCTGTACAGTCTGTACAGGTGCCAAGAGATGGAATTATGGTAGCTAAGGTTATGTGTCAAGTGGCCTGGGCCTTGTTTTGAGTGATTGGGCAGCTAGATGCAGTATTCCTCATGATGAGACTGGCAATCAACTCTGGTGGAATCTACTGTGAGCAGCTGAGGAGCTCCCAGTATATAAGGAGAAGCTGTAAGAATGGTCTGAAGTTTGGGGCAAGTTTGCATTCTGCATGTAACCACGTCATTATTCAGCAGCCTGCATTGTTGTCTGTTGATTTTGGAATTCTTAATGGGCTTGTGGTTTGGTAATATGGTGGCTGTCCTTTTTTGCTTGTTGACCTTGGCTTTATCAGCCTTAGCAGCTAGTAGCTGCCTAAGTGAAAGAAATCTCCAACTTCAGTGGGCTGGAAACAAGAGGGAGAGGTGAAGTCCAAGGTCAAAGGGTTTCTACCCAGCCCCTAGAGCCTGGCACTTTGAACTTGGACTTCTAGCCAGCAAAAGTGTTAGAGAATGAACTCCTGTTTGTTCAAGCCACCCACCTGTGGTACTTTATCAGAGCAGCAAGAAGTTACCAAAACAATTTAAATTATCACTTTATTGCAGATAATACTGATCATCCATTAATCCATTCGACAAAAACTTTTTCTGTGAGTAACCATTTTTGACCTTTGTGCTGGACACTCAAGAATAATATAAATGGGACTTCAGGTAAGATGTAGGAATAGGAAAACAAGTGAAACAGACAACAAAGAAAATAAAAACCAATTGGCAGAGATACAGAAGATAATCCTGGAGCTTTGAGCTTTGAAAGGAACTATATAGAAGTGGATTAGGCACCAACTAGTGGAAAAAACTGAATGAAAACAGCAAGTACAGAAACTGTCAGAGTTGCGGACTGTCCGCTACTCTGACAGTACCAACAGCCTGAATATTTCCAAGTGGTGTTGTGACCTGAAAATCGACCTAAAAATCAGCCCTGGTCACTAAGGCCTTCAGGGACGACTGTGCTGGTGGCCTATGACTAGGAAGGGAAACAGTGAAGAGGGAGACAACCTGAGCTGTGGACTTTCTTCTGTGTCCTGAGGGCACAGTCATTTTGACGGTTTATAAATGGTGGCCATTTTGAATATTTAAAGTGACTGAGGATGCAGCCATTTTGAATGTTTACAAGTGGCAGCCATTTTGGATTTTAAAGTGACAACATTCTCATTCAGATTCCAGGGACCTTAGAATAGGCTCTGTTCCCAAGGATGGCAGGAACATATGAGAGGCAGACAACAGGAAAGGGAGTGTATAAGTGCTGTTAACTGGTGAGTAAAGGAGTACAGCACGCTACCCTGCTTATGTACATAACATACAAACAAGCCAAAGAAAATGAAAATCTTGGGCAAGTCACTCCAACATACAATCACCAATTAAATAGAAACACAAAAAAGTCACAAAACCTCAGAGAAAACAGAACATCACAGTCCACACAAAGAAGCAAGATAAAGCAGGAGAAACAAGAGACAAGGACACAGACCCAAAACACATCCCTGAAGAAGACGTAGCATTGGAACGGAACTCACTGATAAGGAATTCAAAAGAATTACATTTAGGTATATTCAACAAATTGAAAGACAGTTCAAGGAAAATACTGACAAATTGAGGAAAACACATAGAAAACCCAAGAACAATTTCAAAAGACAATATAAGAAAAAATCACAAAATAAATGAAAAATTAGAAATGATACAAAATCTACAGACAGAAATCCAGAAGATTAATACTAAATTTTCAGAAATAGATAACACATTGAATGAGCCAAGGCATAGAATTGAATCAATGGAAGACAAAATTAGTGAGATTGAAGGCAAATACTTCAATACTTTTTTTTGAAAAGGGATTAGTCAGAAAAAAGATCAAAACAAAATTAAGAAAGCCTAAGGTTCATGTGGGATACCATCAGAAGGAATAACTTACATGTAATAGGAATTCTAGAACAGGAAAACACAAATAAAATCATAGGAAAAAAAAAATTGTCAAAGATTTGTTGGAAGAGAATTTTCCTGGTAAGAAGAAAGATGAGAATATATCCATTCAGGAAGTCCAACAAACCTCAAAGACACAAAGAATCATGGAAGCAGCATGGGAAAAAACAAAATTTACCTACAAAGGGCAATAAGACTAAGCTTGGATTTCTCAGCAGAAACCATGCAGGAGAGAAGACAATGGGATGGTATATATAAAACCCTGAAAGAGAAAAAATTTCAACCAAGAATTATGTACCCAGCAAAATTGTCCTTCAAATATGATGATGAAATTAGGACATTTCCAGATAAGCAGAAATTAAAGGAATTTGTTAAAACCAGACCAACCTTACAAGAGATGCTAAAAGGAGCCCTTTGGACAGAGAAGCAACAACAGCCAACAACAACTGACCATAAATACATATGATAACATAATTAAGAAACCAACCCAGCTGTGGAAGTATCCAAAATAAATAAGCCTACAAGATTGTAAACAGGGAACCAGAGACATCAATTGACAAATGAAGACAACTAAAACCAAAAAGAGGGAAGAAAATCGTGTAGTTACAGAACTTCTAGATGGTGAGGAAGTCAAGACAACTACAAGATAGAACAGACTATTCTAAGCTTGGGAAGAAATCTATATATCACAGGGTAACCTTAAAGAAAAATGATAAAATGATAAATCTTCACATCAAATTAAAAAAGGAACAGCATAAATATTTACCAAATACTAAAACAATAGCAATGAAGAAAGTGATAACACAATTCATACACAAAATGAGTTCAGCATAGAAAATTATATGGAACAAAGAAATCGACACCATGAAAAGCACATAACAAAAATGACAGCAACAAATTAATCCTTGTTGAAAATTAAATATCTGGCAAGGGACTTATCTCTAAGATTTATAGAAAATGTTAATGCCTCAACAGCAAAGGAATTAACAATCCAATTGAAAATTGAGCAGAAGACATGAATAGATACTTCACCAAGGAGGCCAGCTAATACAGGAAGAGATGTTCACGATCATTGGCCATTGGAGAGATGCAAATCAAAACAACAATGAGATACCGTCTCACCCCAGCACTGTTGGCAAGGTTCAAAGAGACAGAAAATAACAAATGATGTCAGGGATGTGGAAAGATTGGGATTCTCATACACTGCTTGTAGGACTGTGAAGTGATATAACCACCGTGGAAAGCAGTATGGTGATTCTTTAGAAAGCTGGAACTGGAGACACCCTTTGGCCCAGCAATCCCATTACTAGGTATATATCCTAGAGAGGTGAGAATTAGGACACGAACAGATATATGCACACCCATGTTCATCACAGCACTATTTACAATAGCAAAAAGATAGAAACAACCTATGTGCCCATCAGCAAAAGAGTGAATGACCAAACTATGGTACTGCATAATGGAATGCTATGCAGTACTAATGTATAATGTAGAGTTTGCAAAACACTGCATAATATGGATGAACTTGGAGGACATTATGCTGAGTGAAATAAGTCAATAAGAGAAGGACAAATATAGTATTAGTTCATTGTTGTGGAGGGTCAAGAATGGTTTATATATGGAGGGAAACTTTCTTTGTTGGTTGCCAGGGGTGGGAAGAGAGGATAGGGAACACTGCAAGAAAAAAAAAAAAATGCATTTCATTGACCATGCCACTTTAGTTTTGTGTATTTCACTGTACATAAATTATATTTCAATAAAATACACTTGTTAAAAAAGTAATATAAACAGGCTCTGCCTTCAAGAGATTCACAGGGTAGTAGATGATACAATCTTATATAAGGAAGCTGAATAGTGTGATGCATTGATGATATATAAGACAGCTGCAGGATGGCACTGCATTTAGTAAAACCAGAATAATTTTGATTGATTTTAGATGAATATATTATTTCTGAAGATTAATTGTTCTTTCAGTTATCACTTCCCCTTCCCTCACAGATAAACTCTAATCTTTTATTGTGTCTCCTCCATCTGACTCTTTTCTCTTTCTGCTCCAAGGTCAGACCCAGTAAATGACTGAATCAAAGTAAAATGGTTTCATAGCCAATTCAGATGAAACTAAGGTATTGCCCTTAACAAGTCTGAGGTTTAGTAGAATGTGAGCAAATGATGTGTATACTACTTATTGGCTATGTTTGTCCACCATTTTTTAACAAAGTGCCTTGGGACCCTATGTCATTCCCAAATATACTGGTCTCTTGCAACTTGCCCTTTCAACTATACCTGTCCTGGAAATGATGGCCTTTTCTATTTAAATTTGAAATATAAGATTCAGAAGGAGCTCTGGTAGCATAGTGGCTAAAGCACTTGACTGCTATCCAGAAGGCTGGCGGTTCAAACCCACCAGCCACTCCTCGGAAGGAAGGTTGGGCAATCCTACTTCCGTAGTGATACTGCCTCGGAAACCCAAGGAGGGGTCGCTATGAGTCGGGGCCGACTCGATGGCACATAACAACAACAACAACAACACAGACTGTGCTAAATTTCTACTAATATGAGAAACACTGATGCAAATATTGTTAGCTTCTCACTCATATATTTTTACTATTATATTTATCTTCATGGTTCAAAAGATGCCAAATGTAAAGTTTACAACAGTGGCTGATGGAGAGATTCTTTGCCAGTAGCAAATTAGTTGCCGGATTGTAAAATCTGCATGGTTACATGGAATTCAGACTTTGACTTTTTTCTAGAGACAATGATTAATTTTGTTAGGGGGGAAATTGCCACAAAGTTAGTTTGTCAGTCACAATGCACAATTTCATTAAAATGCTTTTATAAATTATTAAATTTAAAGTGTGGTTCGCTGTGAATTCACAAGTAATTTTTAATAAGACCCTAATACAAATCATGTATTAACTATATCTGGAATAGGTTAGGAAATTCAGTTATATCTAAGAATATATTGTCTAAACTTAACCAATAATAAGCAAAATTTTCAAAGGGATTTCCCTGGGGATTAATAGCTACAGAAATGCATTAAATACACTTTCTTCCTCAAATAATATGTGTTTTTGAGCATTAACACTGCTTAAAGTTTGGAATTACCACGAAAAAATGAGAAGATGAAATCATGTAAAATTGTGAAGCTTGGAGAAAGCAGGGAAGAGAGAAAGAGGATGAACAAGGACACCTTTGTACAAAGGTTTACATTGTTCAAATTTTATTCCTTCAGTGTTAGTCATTAATTTTGTATGTGTGTATGCATGCACACATGTGTGCATATACTTGTGTGTTCACTATATAAGGATATTAACATTGGCATGAAAAAATGTGTGAGTAACCTTCACAAACAGAACTGAGAGATTTGATTAGAGGATATCAACCTCTCTGGTATCTCTAGAATTCTAATTGTCTTTTGGCATGTAATGCTTCATTAATCCAAAAATTTTATATTATATTGGTGAACTTCAAATAATTATATATAGTAATAAAAATTTAATCTTGAAGCAAAACAATGAGGATGCATTCTGTAAAATGTAGAATTATTATGTGCTAGCTCAGTGTTAGCTCTGTGAAGAAGCAGAGGCAGGGATCCAGGGAAGGCCAGGGTGCTCCCAAGTGGTGGGAAAGAGGCAAGGATCTATGTAAGAGGAGGGTGGGGAGGGTGGAGAGGTGTTTTGAACAGCTGAGGGAGACAAATTTGTCTGTAAGTTTGTCCTACTGTGGTGGCTTGTTGCTGTGAGGCTTGAGGCTGTGCCACTGGTGCCTCAATCCCAGCGGGGTTGCACATGGTGGACAGGTTTCAACAGCTTACAGACTGAGACAGACAAAGAAGGAGGAGGCCATCCATTTCTCAAATAATTAGCCAGGGAAAACCTTATCAATAGCAGAGAAACACTTGTCTGCTAACCAGAAGGCTGGTGGTTCAAACCACCAGCCACTCCTTGGAAGGAAGGTCGGGCAATCTTACTTCGGTAGTGATACTGCCTCAGAAACCCAAAGAGGGGTCGCTATGAGTTGGGGCTGACTTGATGACACATAACAACAACAACAAAGTCAAGAAACACTGTCTGATACATTACTGTGCAATTTTATGAATAGCCCAGAAACATTGTCTGATACAGTGCAGAAAGATAAGCAATTTAGGTTGGAAGACTCTCAAAATAGGACCAGGAAAGAGCTACATCATCAAAGCAGAACCAGCCTTAATGATATGGATAAGGTAAAGCTTCCGAGACCTCCATCTGCTGATGTGGCACAACTCAAATTGAGGAGAAACAGCTGTAAACATCCATTAATAGTCGGAATATGGAATGTACGAAGCATGAAACTGGGAAAATTGGAAGTTGTCAAAATGAAATGGAGCTCATAAAGATTGATATCCTAGGCATTAGTGAGCTGAAATGGACTGGTTTTGGCCATTTTATATCAGACAACCATAAGATCTACTATGCCAGGAATGACAATTTGAAGGGGAATGCTGTGGCATTCATCATCACAAAGGATGTTTCAATATCTGTCCTGAAGTACAATGCTGTCAGTGATAGGATAATATTCATATGCCTACAAGGAAGACTAGTTAATATGACTATTATTCTAATTTATGTACCAACTACCAAAGCTAAAGATGAGGAAATTAAAGATGTTCATTAGCTTCTGCAGTATGAAATTGACTGAACATGCACTCAGGAAGTGTTAATTATCACCGGTGACTGGAATGCAAAAATTAGAAATAAAAAAGAATCACCGTTATTTGGAAAATTTTCCCTTGGTGGCAGAAATAATGCTGGAAATCACATGATAGAATTTTGCAAGGCCAACGACATACTCACTACAAATACATTTTTTGAGCAACACAAATGGCAGCTCTATACATGTGGACTTTGCCAGATGGAATGCACAGGAATCAGATTGACTACATCTGTGGCAAGAGGCGATGGATAAGCTCAGTATCTTCAGCCAAAACCAGGCCAGAAGCTGTATGTGGAAGAGACCATCAACCGCTCACAAGTAATTTCAACTTGAAGATAAAGACAGTTAAATCAAATCCACGAGAGCCAAAATATGATCATGAATATATCCCTCCTGAATTTAGAGATCATCTAAAGAATAGATTTTATGCATTGAACACCAATGACCAAAAACCAGAAGAATTGTGGGATGACATCAAGAATATCATCTATGAAGAAAGCAAGAGGTCACTAAAAACATGAGAAAAGAAGAAAAGACCAAAATGGATGACAGAAGAGACACTGAAACTTGCCTCTGAATGGAGAGTAGCTAAAGCAAATGGAAAAAATGACAAGATAAAAGAGCTGAACAGAAGATTTCGAAGAGCAGCTCAAGCAGACAAAGCCGATTACTATAATGAAATGTGCAAAGACGTGGAGTTACGAACCAAAAGGGAAGAACACACACAGCATTTCTCAAGCTGAAAAAAATGAGGGAAAATTTTGAGCCTTGAGTTGCAATATGGAAAGTTTTTATGGGCAAAATATTGAATGATGCAGAAAATATTAAATGGAGATGGAAGGAATACACAGAGTCACTGTACCAAAAAGAACTGGTCGATCTTCATCATTTTTTGTATTGACTATGATTAATACTTTTTTTTTTCATTTCCTCTTAGTAATTATAACTTAGCAATTTTACTATTTTTTTTTTTTTTTTGGTAAAAATTTAACATCCTCTTTTAGAACAAGAGCAACACTATAAGGATTGTTTGACTAGTGATGTTTTAATTACTGTAGCTTTGTAGTAAGTTTTGAAAGCAGAAAGTGTGAGGCCTCCAACTTTGTTTTTTATCAGAATTTCTTTGGTTATTCTGGTGTCCTTATATTTTCATATTAATTTTAAGATAGCTTACTGATTTTTTGCCAAAATGGGAAGTGGGAATTTTGAAAGGCAATGTATTTGATTTGTATAACAGTTTTGGGAATAGTGTTATCTTAATAATAGCAAGTCTTCCAATCCATAAACTTGGGCTGTTTTGTCTTTTTCTGAGGGTGTGTATTCAAATATGCAGTCAATGCCTGGAGAAGTAGTTAATAATTCTGCATTAGTGTGTTTCTTCCTGCTCAAGTAGCATTTAAAGTCCGTCAGAAAGGGGCCTTCTCAGGCACTGTGTTAGTTTCCTAGGGTTGCCTTAACAAAATGCCACAAATAGGTGGTTTTCAAGAATAGAAATTTATTGTCACAAAGTTCTGGAGACTGGAAATCCAAATCAGAGTATTGACCATGTTAATCTGAGTACTCTGAGCCAGGAACTCTTTCAAATCTCTCGTCTAGCTTCTGGTGACATAGAAATCTTTAGTTTTCCTTGACATATAGATGCATTTATACATGAAGTCTTCCTCCAGTGTGTCTCTGTGTGTATTGACTGTTTTCTTTTACAAATACCACTCAAATGGAATTAGGACTATTCTATTCTTGTGTGAGCTCATACTAACTTAATCAATAACATCGGAAAGACTCTGTTACCAAACAAGTTCATATTCCCAGGGGTCAGTACTCCAACATATCATTTTGGAAAACAGAATTCAATCTATAACATTAGCACACATATGTGTGGTCCTTTAGTTTCCCAGGAATATGTCAAAGTAATAACATCTCAAGCACCAGCTTTTGCTTTTAAGTTTTGGGTAGCCTCTTGTTAATCTTCACCTGTAATGCCAGCTCAAGCAGCTGTAACATTAAATAATTGCCGTTAATCTTCTCTCACAACCTTCTTGGGGATAAGACTGCTCCTAAAGAGTGAGCTCTGAGTCAGGTCAAATAGAAACTTTTAGAATGGGGCTTCTCAACAACTTTCCAGAGAGGTTCACTAGTGATGATTCTCAGGAGTTAGGGCTTTGTTGAGTTCTACATTTGTTCTCTCCCTTCCATTAACTCCTTTGTTGTTTTTGTTAGGTAACATTGAGTTGGTTTTGACTCATAGTGGCCTCACACTGAACAGAACAAAACATTGCCTGGGTCCTACACCATCCTCACACTCTTTGCCGTACTTGAGCACACTGTTGCAGCCACTATGTCAATCCATGTCATCGAGGGTCTTCCTCTTTTTTGCTGACCTTCAACTCTATATTGTTGTTGTTATGTGACATTGAGTTGTCTATGATTTATAGAGACCCTATATACAACAGAATAAAACACTTCTCAGGCCTTTTCTATTCTAACTATCCTTGTTTTACATGAGTCCATCATTGTAGCCACTGTATCAATCCATATCTATGGGGTCTTCTCTTTTTTTGATGACCCTCTACTTCACCAAGCATAATATCCTCCTCTAGGGACTGGTCCCTTCTGACAACATGACCAACCTAGCTGGGACCATGTCTGGTCATTCTCATTTCCAAGGAACATTCCAACTGATCACACTTCTTCCATGACAAATTTTCATTCTTCTGATAGTCCATGATATTTTCAATATTATTCACCAATACCACAATTCAAAGGAATCAACTCTTTTTCAGTACCTCTTATTCATCTTCGAAGGAGTTCTGTGACACCATGCCTAAGATATTTGACTGCTAACCAGAAGGTTGGGTGTTCAAATTCACCAGCTGCTCTGGGGAAGGAAGACTGAGCAACCAATTTTTATAAAGATCGATTGCCTCAGAAACCCAACTGGGGTCACTATGAGTCAGAATCAACTTGATGGCAGTGTGTGTGTGTATTCACTGTCCAGTTTTCATATGCATAAGAGGTGATAGATAATACCATGGCTTGGGTAAGGCACACCGTAGTCTTCAAAGTGGCATCTCTACTCTTCAACCCTTTGAAGAAGTCTTTTGTAGCAGGTTTGCCCACTGCAATACAATGCTTGATTTCTTGACTGCTGCTTCCATGGGTGTTGTTTGTGGATTCAAGTAAAATGAAATCTTTGACAACTTCAATCTTTTCTCCACTCATCATGATGTTGCTTATTGGTTCAATTGTGGGGATATTTCTTTTCTTTATGTTGAGGTTTAATCCATGCTGCAGGCTATAATCTTTGCTTCCTGTCTTCACTTTCAGCAAGAAAGGTTGTGTCATATGCATATTGCAGATTGTTAATGACTCTTTTTTCCAGTCCTGATGCCTCCTACTTCTTCATATAATCCCAGTTGCCCTGAAGGAATTAGTGAAAAACAAGCCTCCAGCAGTTGATAGAACTCACATTGAAAGTTCTATGCATACAAATGTATGCAACACTGGAAGCAGTCACTCATTAATGGTAAGAAATTTGGAAGACTAACCTGGAAAACTGACTGGAAGAAAACCTTATTTGTGCCCATTCCAAATAAAGGTGATCCAGGAGAATGTAGACATTTTTAAATAATATCTTTAATATCACATGCGAGTAAAATTATGCTGAAGATAATTAAAAAATTATTGTAGCAGTGCATAGCCAGGAAATTGTCAGAAATTCCAGCTGGATTCAGAGGAGGGCATGAAGGAGGAATATCATTGCTGATGTCCGATGGATTTTGGTTTAAAGGAAAGAATATCAGAAAGATGTTTACCTGCGTTTTATTGACTATGCAAAGGCATTTGACTAGGTGGACCCTAGCAAATTATGGATAATATTGCAAAGAGCAGGAAATCCAGAACACTTAATTATGCTCATGAAGAACCTGTACACACACCAAGAGGCAGTCGTTTAAACAGAACAAGAAGATATTGCACAGTTTAAAATCAGGAAAAGTGTGCACCAGGGTTGTATCCTTTTCACCATACTTTTTCAATCTGTATTGTTCTTAGGTGCCTTAGAATCAGCTCCAATTCATGGTAGCTTTATGTATAACAGAACAAAATCTCCAGGCCCTGCAATCATCAAAACAGTTGATATGTTTGAGCCCATTATTGTAGCCACCTTATAATCAATGGTAAGATTCTCTCATTTTCAGTGACCCTGTACATTACAAAGCATAATGTCATTTTCTGAGAATGATCTTTCCTGATGCTGTCTGATATAGGAAAGATGTAGTTTCTTGCTTGTAAGCAGCATTTTGGCTACATTTTCTACAAAACTAATGTGATTGTTCTTCTGGTAATCCACAGTATATAGAATATTCTTCACCAACACCACCCTTCAAATGTGTCAAATCTTCTTTGATCTTTTTGTTTAAGTCTAAGAATTAACAGTTTTCACAGCTACTGTAGTTTTAGGATAATTTGTTTTCCAAAATCTCTGCAGAGATGACGAGACAGGAGGGGAAGGGATTAGTTAAGTTAAAACAGCACAAAGCTGACTCTCCTTACTGAGATTCATCTGCTTTTCTTGAATAAATGTCTCTCATATAGTTTCAAGCCTTTAGTTAATTTCCAGATCACTTAAAACATTGATTTTGACAGGTTTTCTCAGCGCTTTTGTTGCTACAATGAAGGAAATTTATGGAGGTCCTTGCTCCACTGTTTGAGATCATTCTTCCAATTTTGCAGTTTCTGTATGAAATTTCAGTAAGAACCCAGGCTCAAGCATATAGAGAAGTAGTTACTAAAGTCTAAAGTGGAAAAAAAAAAAATCACCAGAGCAAAATTTATTACATAATTGGAAGCTCAAAGTAGTACCTTTTGGTGTTAAGAGGAAGGAACTGAACAGCAGACTCACCTTTGAAAGTGGAGTTGGAGAGCACTAACTTCTGGAAAAGGAAAATAGAAAAAAAAATATCTGGGGGTGATATTAATGTATATCTTGACATAGGTTTGGGTTATACAGCTGTAGGCTTGTGTCAATAATTTATAGATACATACTTAAAATGTATTTGTTTCC
Organism: Orycteropus afer afer; assembly: GCF_000298275.1. Taxonomy (NCBI): domain Eukaryota; kingdom Metazoa; phylum Chordata; class Mammalia; order Tubulidentata; family Orycteropodidae; genus Orycteropus; species Orycteropus afer. Next base: position 1,937,885 of record NW_006921812.1, on the reverse strand, counting down.
TTGTGTACAAATTGTATATCAAAATGGCGAGCAAATACTGAGTTCTAGTAATGCTAACTGTTCTAAAGTGCTCAGGGAAAAATTTACTGATATGTGCAATTTACTAGAAAGGTGTCTAAAATAAGATGTATTCAAGGATGGATGGAGGAATTGATAGATATGTGAAAAAAAAACAAGTTTAATAAGGGTAGTCATGATATACAGGTATTCACTATAAAATCTATTAAATGTGCTTTAATTTTTGAAATTTTTATAGTAAAGTATTTTGGGAAAATATGTGGAGTGGCATACAGATACTACATTTGAAATACACTTATTTTTTTTAGAGTGTCCCAATATAAATGAGAAGTATTTTTTCAGAGTTAAGAAACTTTGGAAACAGTGATGGAGAGCTAAAGAGATAAAAGTCAATCCTTGCCAAAGGGATATAGCTAAAATCCTCCAGAATTGAGGAAATGTTAAAAAAAAAAAAAAAAAAAAGGCAATAAATGAGATGAAATATTTAAAGATATATTTTAAAAAGACAAAAGAGATATGAAAAAAAAAAAAAAAAAAAAGGCTACATCAGTCCTAAACTGTGAGAAGAGACATTAGTAACATTTACAACTCCTTGTAGGTGACATTTTAAAGGTTTTCTGTAATAGAATAAAAACATGAAATACTGCTTTCCACTTTCTAGTACCATTTCTGTAAAAATAAAAGAAGTTGTAGATGAATCAGGTATCAAAATTTTATGACACTAGTGAACACAATGGTTTAGTTCAAAGCTCTGTAAAAATGAAATTGGCTCATAGGAAACCTGTGCTGTGGTAATTGTACATGCGAGCATCAAAATGCAATTCAGTCAGTGTATGCTGGAGCTATCTTCTATCCTCGCAAAACTGCATTAGCCCATTACTTTAGTATTTAACCTGAAGTATGATGTTTTGCCATCCACAATAGTTTTTGCTACCTATTTTTGCAGAATTACTAGGCTCCTATTGAATGTGATTTTCTGAGAATGTTCTTTCCTGATGAAGTGTCCAACATAGGAAAGATATGTGATTGCATGACACAAGGTCTGGCTATACATGATAAAAATGTATTAGCAGTCACCATCATAGCAAAATCTATTACATAATTGGAAGCACAAAGTAGTACCTTTGGAGGTAACAGGAAGGAACTGAACAGCAGGCTCATCATGCTGTTTAACAAAGGAAGAATCAGGACTGTAGGCGGTAACACACTGACATCACAGGTCATGGAGGCTGTGTGGATCTGTATACCTGAAAGAGCAAATGGAGCCCAGACACACAGGCTGTTTGAGTGCTTTTTAATCATACCTTAGGAGACATCTGTATTGTGTTTATCTTGCACTCTTTTATGGACTAACAGTAGCTCTTAGTACAATAAATGTACCAAATCTCTGACTATAAGAAAAAGAAAAAGAAAAAAAAACCTTTGTGATAAAAAGGAAAGACACTTTGCCTAATATTTAATACATAAACAGGAACATAGGGGTGCCTCAGGAAATGTTTGCGTGTAAAATAAAGACATGAATGTATTAATATGTTTTCAGCATACCTTTATATACTATTTTCAAGGATCTGTAATGGAAAGTATTCAGAAGGCAAAGCTACATGGTGCTAGCTCTCAAGAAGCCTATAGCCTACTCAAACCAAAACCAAAGTCACTGCTATCAAGTCATTCTGACTCATATGAACCCCATTTAGTTTCCAGGGCTATAAATCTTTACAGAAGCAGACTGCCTCATCTTTCCTCTGTGGAGCAGCTGGTAATTTTGAATCACTGACCTTTTGGTTAGCAGCCAAATGCTTAGCCACTGCAGCACCTTAAACATACTATGGAAGATGAGTTATTACTATACAAAAAATGATAAGATAATGTGAGAGATATAATTTGAGAGCTATTGGAACATAGAAGACACCATCTCATCATTTTTGAAGACTTACAGGTTTAGTTGCATTTGGAAGGATAGTAAGATATCAAAAGGAAAAAATGAGGATAGGGAATTTAGAGTAACACTGGTAAATTTAGGTAAGGATGAGACTAGAATTGATATATGAAAACATAATTTTCTTTTTTTATCAGCTTTATGAAATTTACATATAATATAACTCATCAAACTTAAGTCTATAAAGCATATCTATCATTCTAAAAGGAGCTCTGGTGGCATAGTGCCTGAGGCATTTGATGCTAACCAGAAGGCTGGGTGTTCAAACCCACCCACCAGCCACTCCTCAGAAGGAAGATGGGGCAACCTACTTCCATAGACTATAGTCACTGTAACAAATTACGAAAAATTTAGTGGCTTAAAACAATAAAAATGTGTTCCCTTACAATTCTGAAGTTCAGAAGTCTGAAATACGTATTCTGGGGCTAAAATGAAGTTGTCAGGGCTGGTCCTTTCTGCAGGTTCTAGAGCAGAATTCGTTTCTTGCCTCATCCAGTTCTACAGGCTATCAGTTCCTTAGCTGAGGTGGCATTGTTTCAATCTTTTCTCCTGTAATTGTCTTCTCTTCCTCTGACTCATCCTGAGCCCATCTTATAAAGACCATTACATTGAGCCCAAACAGATAATACATGATAAGATCATTATTTCAAATTCTTAACTTGATCACATTTGGAAACCCCATACCAGGTAGCATTCTGAGGTTCAGGATCATGATGTCAATTTATTTGGGGTTATAATGCAGCCTACAAAATGTTCTTTTGATATCAATCTCTTTCCTAAGTGCCCTGGCAATCACTGATCTGTTTTTTTTTTTTTTTAATCACTGTGGTTTGTTCTTTTCTGAAAAGTCACATTAATTGAATCATACAAACAGTATGCAAACAGTCTTTTGTATCTGTTTTCTTTCACTTAAGGTACTGATTTTGAAATTGATCAATGATGTTGAGGGTATCAATAATTCATTTCTTTTTATTGCTGGATAGTATTACATTGTGTATTTATACAACAATTTGTTTATTCATTTACCAAGTGATGGCCATGTGATTTCTTTCCAGGTTTTGGCTATAATGAAATTTAATATTATGAGTAAAAGTTGGATACAAGTATCTGTTTGGAAATACATTTTCATTTCTCTTGAGCATATACCAAGCATTAGAATTTCTGGGATATTATGTTAACTGTATGTTTAACTTTTAAGAGACAGGCAAATTGGTTTCCGAAGTATTTGCATCATTTTGTATTTCCAACAACGGTCTGAGAGATTTAGTTGATTTTTATCCTTACCAATATGTGTTATTAGTGCTTTTAATTTTTAGCCATTCTAGATGGTATACAATGGTATAACATTGTGACATTAATATACATTTCAATTATGAATGAATATTAAATATTTTATCATGTTTATATTTATAATACACATCTTCTTCAGCATAAACTCACTGCCATTGAGTCAGTTCTGACTCATAGCAACCCCTCCTTGGGTTTCTGAGGCAGTATCTAGAGTAGATTGCCCAGTCTTCCTTCTGAGGAGCAGCTAGTGCATAGTCTGTTAAAGTTTTTAAAGGATATTTGTTGTTGTTGTTGTTTGTCGTCAAGTCGGCCCCGACTCATAGCTACCCCTCCTTGGGTTTCTGAGGCACTATCACTACAGAAGTAGGATTGCCCAACCTTCCTTCCGTGGAGTGGCTGGTGGGTTTGAACCACCAGCCTTCTGGTGAGCAGTCAAGTGCCTTAGGCACTATGCTACCAGAGCTCCTAAAGAATATTTAGTTGAAATATTTATTTTCTTATTATTAAGTTATTTATATATTTTGGATATGATCTTTCTTAGTTATCTAGTGCTATTTTAACAGAGATATCACAAATGGATAGCTTTAACAAAAAATCTATTCTCTCACAGTTTTGGAGGCTAAGTATGGACTGAGAATGCCAGCTATAGGGGAAGGTTTTCTCTTTGTAAGCTCTGCAGGAAGGTCCTTGACTTTTCATTACCTGTGGGCATGGCCCTCCTTGGCAGTCTTCATGTGTCTTGACATCAGTCTTTGCCTGGGTCTAGAAGTTCTTAGTGCAGGGACCCTGGGACCAAAGGATGTGCTTGACTCATGGCTCTTCTTTTTTGTTGTACTCAAGTCCCTCTTTCTGTGCTCACTTCTCTCTCCTTAAATCTCTTGTACAATAAAGGGTGAGGTAGACCACACCTTAGGGACACTCCCCTTATATCAGATCAGGTCTGTGTCTTGAATAAAGGTTTTACATCCCTAACAACTAATTAGCTGATCACATCAGATCACTAATGGGAATGATCACATTATTGTATAACTGCCAGATTATATAATTATATAACTCCCAAACCACTGAGAATGATGACCTTGCCAAATTGAACATATTTTGAGAGGACATAATTCAATCTACAGTCTTATATTAAATTTGAATTTCCAAAAGCCTTTTCATGACTGCTGAGCCACCTCAACAGGGAATATCTTAGGTTTTATAACTCCATTATATTTCCCCTGCATGATGTTATTCCTCAACAGTTTTTGTTTGGTATTGTTTTTTCTTTGTATTTGACTTTTGTTTTCCAAGCTCACTCTTCTTTAAAAAGTTTTGTCATCCTTGATTTCAAGTCCATATGTCAGAAAGAAAAGAAAGGGTTGATTGGCTACTTGGTAAAGACGTGACAACCAGTGGGTTTTGCTTTAGGTAGATTGTGCAGAGATCTTGAACATGAAGATTTTGTGACTACTGTTAAATGAATCCACTGGAAATCCTTCTGATGACAGATAGAAAAATACTATTATGCATGTGGAATATGGAAAATCAACTGATTGTTAAGATGTTAAATAACACCCTTGCTCCCAGTTGTTGTTATGTGCCGTCGAGTCGGACCTGACTCATAGCAACCCCTCCTTGGGTTTCCGAGGCAGTATCACTACCGAAATAGATTGCCTTGTCTTCCTTCCAAGGAGTGGCCAATGGGTTTGAACCGCCAGCCTTCTGGCTAGCAGTCAAGTGCCTTAGGCACTATGCTACCAGAGCTCCCTTGCTCCCAGTACCAAACTGATTCTCCTGACCTCTGTCATTGCTGAATTTTAAACTTGCTGGAGTAACATGAGTCCTATTTTGTCTATACCTACCTCTGGAAGCTCAGTAGGCAGAAACTGATTCTATCTATCCCATTATTTTATACTCATTTATGTTCAGACTTTTATTGAAACATTTCTTTTTCTAGTAATCTTCTAATACTTTTTTTCCCCTGCTCTCATCATTATTATTATTTTATTTATTTTAAAATTATTCTTGAAATTTTATTTTGGATCCCAGATAGAGATAAAATTAATGCATCTGTTACTATTTTGTTTTGTTATACATTGTTTTGTTTTTTGTAAATACATATATCAATGAGAACAAAAATCTTTTGATGATTTAAACAAGTTGAAATTACAGGATATGACTGACAAGTTATCCTCCTATTTTAGTATGTGTTATCAAATTGTATTTTCTTTTCACAATATTTGGCAATTCTCACTCACCTATTTAAATTTTGGGAAATGGTAAAATTTTAAGCACAAATTTGTAATTGTTGGTATTTTTTAACCTACATTCATGGAATGTAGAAAGTTGAACTAAACTAGTGGAAAAAACAAAGCGAAACACAACTTTTTAAATTCCTTTTAAAAAATATAAGAATCCAATAAGAATAACCCAAAACTTATATAACATGAGATAACTATGCTGTTTTTGTTGTTAATTGCCATTGAATTGACTCTGACTCAAGGTGACCTTGTATATAAGAGAACAAAATGTTACCTGGTCCTGTGCCTTCTTCAGGATCATTGGCATGTTTAAGTCCATCATTGTGGCTATTGTGTCAATTCATCTCATTAACAGGTTCCTCCATTTTTGCTTACCCTCTACTTTACCAACAATGATGTCTTTTTCCAGAAATTAGTCTTGATGACATGTTCAAAGTAAGTGAACAAAAGTCTCAACACCCTTGTTTCTTGTTGTATTTCCTCTACTTCTGATGCTATTTGTTTTATACTCATTTATTCATATATATTTGATTATCGTACTATAATGGATATGTAATGATTAAGCCCTACTTGGTACTCATGCATGTTGGAGGGTATGTTCTATGACATTGTATCTTCTAGCAAAATTTATGTGAGCGGATATGCAGCTACATTAATCCAAGAAAAGAAATGACACATTTATAAAATTTGAAATGTAATTCTAGAGAGAGTAAATTTTTTTTTTTTTTTTTTTTTTTTTTGTGATGAAGATCCTAAAAGGAGTAAATCAGACAGAATGAGACAATGGATTAATGAGTGATTTTGTAAAATGTGTAGTACAAATATGAGTGTTTTAAAACACTTTGTAAAATCAAAATCAAACAAAAAATACAACTCTTCATAATCTTCAAGATTTTCAGAATATGGTTTGCAAATAAATTCCCTTAATGAACTTTAAAGCCTCTTTAAATTAAAAGCATAAGGCTGTACAAAACAATATATTCTTGAAGGTAATAAATTTCATTCAATTGGGTATTTGAATGTCAATTTTGAACTATATTACCTAGGCTATGGTAATGATACTTAAAAATTGTATGAGAAGCTTTATTCAATTTTTTAATATTTTTATTCAAAGAGGATCCTAGGATGATTCATAAATTAGAATTCTAAAAGGAAATGGATAATAATATATAATCACAAATTAAGAAATGTTAATTGTATCTTTGAAGGATAGAGTATATGGGTGGCTTACTTAAGATTCCATGTTTTCATATACTACAAATCAACTTCAAACTGGTATAAACAAAACTTTAAAGTTTATATAGAAATATTAGTTCCATAACCCAATAACCATAAGGCAGGAATGAAAGCCAGGCTTTGAGGGTCCAGTAGAAACAAGAAATGGATAAAACAAGAATGTGATGCAGGTTCTTTATAAATTTCCATCTTGTTGGATTTCATGATCCCTCAGCTCTGCATTTCCTTACAGTTTTCTGCATGACTGTTTCAATCTGTAGCCAAATTTTCCCTTCTTATCCATTAATATGGCACAAGATGTGTGTGTCTTTTCCCTACTCTCATCCATATCCTATCCCATAGTTTTCATATCTGAAATACAGTACAACCATCTGCAGAGACTAATCATCTCTCAGTTCAGTTCCATATATCAGGATATCATCTGAGTAGCCTCATTTCAGTTAGGTGTCATTTCCTGGTCTCATCAACTCTGAAGAATCAGAATAAAAAGAAGGTTGCTGAGGCACATACTATACAGTGGCAGGTGGTGTCTGATCTGTTAACAGTGAGTATTTATAGTTTCAGAGAAAAGGAAACACATCATTTGTCAGAAAATGCTATTAACAAAAAATGGGCAGGACTTGGAAGATTAACAGGTGATTTTTTTACTCATAGCAATCTGGCCACTTTTACTTGCTTGGTACCCCCTTCAAAATGCTTTTCAAGGTATAAATTTATTTGTGGCTAACTGCTAGTGGTAAATTTCTATAAAATTTTATTTCTCTATTATTTTGAAGAAATCATCAGAATTTGATTCCATGGTTATTATGAAATTTTGAGTCTTTAGATTAATCAAGGCTGAATTCAGGTTAAAACAATAATGAATCAAGAATGAACCAGATGCATTCCTGCTGGCTGATGGACGTAATTACTAAAGTTGTCTTAGGGGGAACTTTTGGTAATGTTTGTAACACTCTTGTAATAAAGTTAATATCATAGCTAGTTAAAGAAGAGCATAGAAATAAAATTAACATAATAAATTATCATCAGTCTGAGGCCTGAGGATTTTAGGTGGGACTATAATAAAATCAGCCTGTAGACTGTTAAGAGATTGGAAAATATAAAACCTCATATTGGTGAGATGTTATAGAGGTAAAGAACACTCAAACAACAAAGATGGTGGATTTTGGAATACTACATGAATGAATAAAAAGCAGAAATTTGGAAAATGTTTTTGAATTAGATATCCTGACAGATAGCCTTCAGTTATCAATTAATGTCCAAAGTTTCTATAATATCCACAAAGATCGAAAGCATCAAATAAAATCATTCCAATAGAATTTAAAAAATATATATTTTTCAACTAATCTTCTTTGAGGCTCACTATTTAGATATTCATTTATATATTGTAGGCATAAAATTAACATTTTGACATAGTTGATCAATATAAGCCATTTTAATAATCTTTCTGTTGCTTAAAAGGACCAGGAGCTGTGAATTTTAATGTTAAGATATATAGTATAGAGTTCATATTAGAGTTTTCACTCAGAGAAAATCAATAATTTTCAGTGTAAAATATGAGGAGCCCTTATTTCAGAAATATTGGATACCACAAGTATCTTTATCAGAAACAAACTAATACAGGAGACAGTTCTCTTGAGTTATCCTCAGTGAAGCCCTTGATTCTTTTGGAGAAATATTTCTCCCTCTTTTCTGGTTCTAACATTTCATGTGTCTTTTACATAGTGCAACGAGTAACACTCTCCCATACTATGCAATGGTGATTTGATAACATATACCTTCTCCCCCCTTGCTGTCTTATATATCTTTGACACAAAGTACCTAGTTTACAGTGTCAGGAGTATAGCAAGTGAACCAAGATAGCATACTAAGAAGCATATGATTGAGTAAGTGAATTAATGAATGAGTATGTTTTCTATCCCCAATCAAGACCAGGCATAATTGGCAAATATCATTACATGTGACAAATGAAATAAATTGGATATGTTTGGAAAGCCATGAGTATCATGAGTATATATATATATATACTTGCATTGTGAAATGAGTTTGACACTTATGCCCTTTTTACATGACTGCACTGAATAAAATTCAATAATGCTTTCCCTGAAGGGACTCTGACCTGCCATGGCAGCATAGAACAACAGATGGAATTATATGTTACTCCTGTAGCTAAGAAGCATCCAAACAGATTTCTCCTGTCTGCAACTTTTTTTTCTTTCCATTTTTCACTATATTTGAAACTCAAGGTGATGTGAAAGAAAAGAGACATCAAAACTTTCACTATTATATTAGTCATTGGTCAGCAAGCTGGTTTCTGTTCTTGCATTTCTTTAATAAAAGCACAAAATAGCAACCTTTCCTTACCTTCACATGGTTAAAGCATAGTGCATAAGATGACACAACTAATAAGAAGGTAGAACTGGAATTAAATTGCATGCATGACTTTCAGAACCTGTGATCTTACTGCACCAATCTTAGATGAAGTGACTTCTAAGGGGCAGAGAGGCCTCAGGCAGGAAAGAGGAAAAGGAAACCACTTACACTGAAACTTCTTAAGGTCTTCTTCACATTTTCTAGTCAGTAAAAGTTTGTTATACAGGACATTACGAATTGAAAGAATTTAGATAAGCAACTCATGATACTGGCATGGCCTGTAGATATTGGACGTTATAGATTTTCGGGCAAGGATTGGAAGACTGGATTCTTCAAACAAACAAACAAACAAAAAAAACACTGCTGTCAAGTTGGTTCCAACTCATAGTGACTCCACTTTCCGAGGTGGTATCACTATGAAAGTAGATTGCCCAACCTGCCTTCCCAGGAGTGGCTGGTGGGTTTGAACCACCAGCCTTCTGGTTAGCAGTCAAATGCCTTAGGCACTATGCCACCAGAGCTAGTTTTATTAGTAATTAACAAAGAAACATCTAGTGGAATTTAGAGATTGCAGGAATACCAGCCTCTAAAATCCTGAGTTTGAGAGCTCCTTTAGGCTTTATATGTAGGCCAGCTAAGTGGAGTAACAAGTCACTCAAAGACCATATGCTAAATGTTATCCTATATGTTGTTTTAATTAATCTTCTGAATTTTCAGGGAATGTTGCTCACCTATTTCAGAGAGTTCTAAGATTGCTTCCAGAGAGGAATATAACATGAAGACTTTTTACCCAGCTAATTAGTGGTGCAATTCGTGAAAATTTGCAAGCACGATGATGTTATATAATCAAAACAACAATTTTACATTCAATGTTAAATGAACATTGGTGAAGGATCCTATGCTGGGGATTTAAAAAATCTGACCTCAAAAGAGATATACATTTACTAAGGAGGCTAAGATATGTATAAAAATAACCATGATGCAAAGCATTTAAATTGGTAAATTAGATTACCATTATAGCCAGAATAAATATTTTTAGTAATAAGGGAAAAAAGTTAATGAAATGAAAATTCAGTCATTGAAGTTTAGGGAAGCAAAACTGATTAGTATAGCATTTCTGCAACAGTATGATTAGTAAGATGAGTCAGTTTTACACCAAGGCCAATTTGACCTTACAGAAATTAAAATCTCAGTCTCCTAACAAGACAGAAAATATCAGATGAGAAAAGAGCAATTATCAGTTCATGCCCAGTCTCTGACAACTCTAATGTTTACATAAAAGGCACATTCTCTAATGCAGTGCAGGAGTATTTTGCCAGTCAATAATGTTTGGAGGCATTAAAAAGCACCTGCTACTTAAAAAGTTTCACCTTGGCAGACATGTATTGAACTGCAAATTATGAATACAAATTCCCAGCATTTGAAAACCCATCATTAGTGTAAGATAAAAACAAAGACTATTTTGGGAACATACTTTCATATTTTCTTCATAATATGATCTATCATTGTCATTCTCTCTCTCTCTCTCTCTCTCTCTCTGTTTCAACAAATGCCCTCAGGTTATTTACAACTCATGGTAACACCATGTGTTTCAGAGTGTAGTTCTGCTCTATAGAGCTTTCAATAGCTGATCTTTCAAAAGCAGATAGCCAGAACTTTCTTCTGAGGTACTTGTGGGTGAAATCAAGTCTTTAGGCTTTTGGTTAGTAATCAAGGTCATTAACTTGTTTGCACCACCCAGGGATTCCTATACACACACATGCAATGAATACACACACAATGAACATGTATGTGTGTATATCTATCTATCTATCTATCTATCTATCTATAACTTAAGTCAAGTTTTAGCAGGGCTATGTGTCTATGTGGAGGCTCTGGGGATGAATCTGGTTCCATACACTCAAGTTTCAGAAGAATTCAGATGCATGTTGCTCTGGGACTGAGGTCCACGTTTCCTTGCTGGCCATAGGCCAGGGGTTGTTATTGTTTTCTAGAGTCTCCCCACATTTCTTGGTTCATGACCACCTCTTCCAACTTAAAGCGGTTGTTGTTGTTGTTATGTGCCCTCAAGTCAGACCCGACTCATAGCGACCCCTTCTTGGGTTTCCAAGGCAGAATAACTAGGGAAGTAGATTGCCCCATTTTCCTTCTGAGGAGTGGCTCATGGGTTTGAACCGCCAGCCTTCTGGTTAGCAGTCAAGTGCCTTAGGCACTACGCTACCAGAGCTCCCAACTTAAAGCTAACAATGTCAAATTTAGTCCTTCGCTGCTTCAGACTCATATCTCCCCAATATGCTATATATCTTAGACTCCAGGTGGAGAAACTTCTCTTCTTTTACTCAAGGATTAGATTGGACCCACCCAAATAAACCATGAAAATCTCATTGATTTTAAAGTAGCTGATTAGTATCCTCATTCCATCTACAAAGTCCTCCACAGAAATACTTCTTAGTGTTTGAATAACCAAGGGATGAGAAACCTGAAGGAACATTGTGGAATTTTGGCTTCCACGACTATTATTTTTTAGCTATCTACCTTAAAAATGAAAGTTAAGATACAGTTCCAGTACTATCATTTAATTCATTATGCAGATGCACTTAAGAAATTAATTACTACAACATAATGGATTATGAATACTTTTTTGCTACGAATAAATAATAATTCATAAACATATTCTGTCAATATTTAAAAGATATGACCTTAATCAATAGTGAAAATGCCATTAAGAACCTTGCAGTTGCAAGAAAAGTATACATTTTCCTAACTCTATCTCATTATGTAGTAATTTTGCAGTAATGCAATGGTAAAATCATCCCCATGTTGTAATCCAATGTGATCAATCTCTCAGTTGTAAAGGGATTAAGATGGAATGCAACACACTCAGTTCACAGCTCTGATCTGATGTAAGGGGAATTTCCCTGGTCTGTGGCCTAAATCACCTTTTATTTTGTTAGAGTTAAAGGAGAGAAAAAATGAGAGGAGAGACTTCAGTACCCCCAAGAAAGAAGAGTTGGAAGTTGACTATGTTCTTTGAACCTGCAGTCATTCACTGAGACCCTCCTACACCCAGGGAAAGATTGCTGACAGTACATCAGAGAGAGAAAACCTTCTCCTAAAGCTGGCACCCTGAATTTGGACTTCTAAACCGTCAACCAAACATGGCCGTTGAGTCAGATGCGACTCATAACGACCTCTCCTTGGGTTTCCGAGGCAGTATCACTACAGACGTAGATTGCCCAACCTTCCTTCCTAAGTAGGTTGAATCGCCAGCCTTCTGGTTAGCAGTCAAGTGCCTTAGGCATTATGCCACCAGAACTCTCTTGGACTTCTCAGTGTCCTCAACTATGACAGCATAAATTTCTGTTTATTAAAGGCATCCACTTGTAGTATTTCTGTTATAGCAACAGATAACTAGGATACTTGCTAATGTGTTGTTATTTATGTCACCTGCTAATGTGATAATTAATATGTTTTACTTAAGTTATTACTGAATTTAAGAAGACCAAAAGAAAATGTCTTTGTTAAAACCTTATCAAATATTTCTTTACCTTGAAGTTCTAAGCTTTTAAAAAAAGTTTCTGCATAGCACAGTACAAGCTTTTTATAGAATATATTTATTTTCATCTTTAAAACAATTAATTATGTTATTATTGTCATTATTAGGTGCTGTCAGTCAGTTCTGACTCATAGCAACCCTATGCACCACAGAATGAAAAACTGCCCAATCCTGTGCCATCCTCACAATTGTTGCTTTGTGGGAGCACCTTGTTGCAGCCTCTATGTATTTTGAGTGCCTTACAACCTGAAAACCTCATCCTCCAGCACTATATCAGACAATATTCTGCTGCTATTCATAAGGTTTGCACTGGCCTGTTTTTCAGAAGTAGATCACCAGAACTTTCTTTCTAATCTGTCTTAGTCTTGAAGCTGTTCATCTTGGGAGACCCTGTTCATATTTTAAATGTTGGTGGTATAGCCTCCAGCATCACAGCAACATTCAATCCACTATAATACAACAAACTGACAGGTATGTTATGGATGTGACCATTATCCAGTATATTCCATACACATTTGGGAGCTCTGGTGGCTTATGGCACATTTACCACTTATATACCAGTTGCCTTCAAGTTGATTCCAATCCATGGCAACACATTGTGTGTTAGAATAGGTCCAAAGAGTCTTCAATGGCTAATTTTTCAGAAGCAAACAGCTGACTATTTTGTTTATTTGCTTTCTGAGGTACCTCTGGGTGAACCTGAGCCTCCAACCTTTCAATGTACAACTGAGTGTATTAGCTATTTACACCATTCAGTGACTCTTGCATAACACTGATTTATTTTATATATAACACATTTCTATACTCATATTATTTGATAACTCTTTAATTTTTTTACCTTAAAAAATTACATTACATTACGTCACATTTTCCTCTAGTCCATTCATATTTTTATTAGAGGAATTGTGCTCTACTCTGGTTTAAGTGTTGGGACCACACAATTAAAAAGATAAAATTCCTGCCCTCATGGCTTTTATGTTCTAACAGGGAGACAGAAAGTAAATAAGAAATAGATTTTTAAAAATACACTTTCAGAGATTTAAGTGCTATGATCAAAACAAATCCTAGTACAAGGAGTAAATGAGAAAGAACAAAGAAGGACAGGTGTAACATTTTACATAGGATGACCAAGGAGGTTCTCTCTGAGGAGATGACATTTAAATAGAGGCTTGAATAATAAGGAGACCTGAACCAGGAGATGATCTTGGGGAAGAGTTTTACAGACAGAAGGCTAATAAATGAAAATCCCTGAGGTGGGAATGAACAAGCACCAGAAATTGCTCAGGCAGGAAAGGTGAATAATTGCTAGGAGATGAGCAGTCCGGCCCCTAACATTTCAGGGCTTTGGCTAGAGTCCAAGAAGTTAAAAATTGTATGTCTAAAAATTTCAAAGTTATAAGTCCAGCTTCATAGAGTTTTCAACGGCTGCTTTTTCAGTAGAACACCAGACCTTTCTGTCAATGCACGAGACCTTTTGTCAAGGTGGACTTTAACCTCCAACCTTTGGGTTAGCAACCAAGCGTGTTCACTGTTTGCACCATCCTGCAACTCCACACACGGAGTCACCAAAACTGGGTTTGATTTGATGACAACTACTTTGAACTGGTTATACAAAATACCTGGTCAGATTTCCCACCTGATAACCTGGAAGTTAGATAAAACTACTCTATCCCCTTGGGTCAGGCCTGTAAACCTGACTGGGAATGCTAATCTGTTGAGAAGCCAGGGTCTTTACAGGACTCTTGGATGGTGACTGAACCCACCAGAACTTAAAGTAGAAAGTGACCTGGTCCAATTTTCCAGGGAGCTGAAGTAGAACTGATTTCCTCTCTTATTCCTTATTATTATTATTATTATTTTTTTTTAACTTGGGATATACAGGCTGCTTGAAACTCCTCCCAGAATGATAGCATCCCAGCAGAAGAGGTAGCACAGTTATTTGGAGCACCTGGCTTCTAAGATGACTTAGAGGTCTCAACATTAATCAAATGTAGTTACTATTGTCCTTAGCCCTGCTTCTACGCCTACCATCTCCTCTCCTATATTTCCCATTTGTCAGTTACTGCAGGAGGTCAGGACTGGTATCTTTCTTGCAAGGTCCAAGGGGAATATGAGATGAGAACTGAGAGATTATCAGGACTATGTCTTAATCTTCTGGGAGCTCTGGTGGTGTATTGCCTAAGGCATTTGACTGCTAACCAGAAGACTGGTGGTTCAAACCTACCAGCCACTCCTCGGAAGGAAGATTGGGAAATCTACTTCTGTGGTGATATTACCTTGGAAACCCAAGGAGGGGTCGCTGTGAGTCAGATCTGACTTGACAGCAATTCTTAAGTTGTGAGCCTAGTGACATTAAAAATAATGCTGAGAAACAGAGCTCTGGTGGCACAGTGGTTATGGACTCAGCTGCTAACTGAAAGGTCAGTGGTTCAAACACATCACACTCTCCACAGGAGAAAGATGTGGCAGTCTGCTTCTGAAAAGATCACAGCCTTTCAAGCCCTGTAGGGCATTTCTAATGTCTTACAAAGTCATTACAAGGAGCTCTGGTGCTGCAGTACCTAAGATATTTAACTGCTAACCAGAAGGCTGGTGGTTCAAACCCACCAGCCACTATGCAGAAGGAAGAACAGGCAGTGTACTGCTATAAAGATTTACCACCTTAGAAACCCAATGGCCATTGCTATGAGTCAGAATTGACTTGAAATTGGTTTTTATTTTGTTGTTGTTGTTATCAAGTCATAGGGTTACTATGAGTTGAAATCTACTTAACAGCAACAGATTGGTTTTGATTTTATTATCAGAAATAAAAAAGTTAGGATCTCCAGCTCTGCAATGACAGCTTCAGAGACTTGAAATTTGAAATTTGGAACGATGTATAAAATCACTGATAGAAATTTGCCTAAAGAGAAAAGCAGATAAATGAGCATACAGTCTTATGAAAGACTATTATTCATTAGTGAGGATCCATAAAACAAAATGAATTATTACATTAGCTTTGCATGTAAAATGTCATGAATTAGATTGTGCCTCCTAAAAAATGTGCCAACTAGACTGGACAATGATTCTCTGTGATCTGATAATTATGTAATGATGTAATCATTGCCCATGGTGTGATCTGATATGATCAGCCAATGAGTTGTAAGGGATTAGGATGGGATGGAATACCCTTACCAGGGTCACAGCCTTGATCTGATGTAAAGAATGTTCCTCTGGGGTGTGGTCTGACTCATATTTTACCTTATAGCAGAGAAAAAGAGAGAGGCAAGCAGAGAAAAAGGGACTACCACCAAGAGGAAAAAAAAAAACAGAATGGAGCATGTCCTTGGGACCTGGGGTCTTTGTACTGAGAACCTCCTAGACCCAGGGGAAGATTGATACCAAGACACATGGAGATTTCTACGAGACACTGAGCCTACAGATGTTGAAAGGAGACAAGGAACTTCCCCAGAGTCTAAATAGAACGAAAGTTTTCCCTAAAGCTGATGCCTTGAATTCAGATTTCTAACCTCCTAAACTGTGAGAAAATAAATTTCAGTTTGTTCAAGCCATCCTTTTGTGGTGTTTCCATTTTAGCAGCATTAGATAACCAAGACTAATATCTAGCAACAAAGTACATCAGTCATGATTACTGATTGAAATGATAAAAATGTGCTCTCTTAACTTTAACAGGGAGGCTACTAGATTGTTGGACTCAATGATAAGGAATATGAAGAATCTGTCTGAGAGAATAGAGAAGAATCAAATTAGGATCTGAGAACAAGCCAGGGCCATGTAATAAGAGCAGATAGCGCCTGGTCAGGATATTACACTGGTGAGCCTGCTCCTGCTCATTCACCCATTACTTCACTCAGAGCTCAGCTCCCGTCCCTAATATTTATTTCCTGTTCTGCTCACTCTTGCTATATTTAACCTTCCAGGATTGCTCTTTGGAAAGGTATGCTTGTTTCACCTTATAACTGTTTAGGGAAAGGAAGATCTTTGACTCTCACCAAGTCCACACTATGAGGAATTTCCCCAAAATTGACAATGTGTTTAGATCCTCAGAATTCTCAGATGACTACCCACATCATGGTAATATGTCTGCATTTTTTAATCAGGAAAATTATAATGAATTTAATTTGTATATCGACATTGATAGGTTTATAGTCAGTATTTAGAGGACAAGATTTCAACTGTCAGGATATAAAATCCTCAGTCATTTATTTATTTCTCCTGCCCATGACACCCTACTTGAAATATATGCTAATTGTCTTAGATATGTAGTGCCACTCTACCAGAAATGGGAGTTTTGTGGCATAGTATCTAAGGCATTTGACAGCTAACCAGAAAGCTGTCAGTTCAAACCCACCAGCCATTCCTCAGAAGGAAGACTGAGTAATCTATTTACATAGAGATACCACCTCAGAATCCCAAGGTGGATTGCATAATGAGTCCAATTGACTTGAGGACAGTGAGTTTGGTTTGGTTTTTGTAAGAGAAATATCACAAGTAGATGGGCTTAACAAATAGAAATTCATTTTCTCACAGTTTAAGAAGATAGACATCCTAATACAGAATACCAGCTCTAAGAGAAGACTTTCTCTCTATGTCATGTCAGGAGGAAGGTCCTTGTCTCTTCAGCTGCTGCTTCCTGGTTCCTTGGAGGTCTGAATATTCTTCACCTCTCTCTTACCCATCTCAGCTACTTTTGCTTGCTTGTTTAATGTCTTTTATATCCCAAAAGAGATTGATTCACAACACACCCTACACTAATCTGGTCTCATTTACAAAACAAGACAACTCATTCCTAAATGAGATTACAACCACAAGCATAGAAGTTAGGATTTACAACACCTGGGGGAATACAATTGAATTCATAGTATTCCACTCTTTGGTCCTCAAACTTTCATGTCCTTGCCATATCCAAAACCCATTCACTTGATAACTGATCACTGGGAAAAAAAAAAAAAGAAAAAAGAAAAAAGAAACTGTCATCTAATGGATTCTGACTTATAGCTATCCCCACTGGATTTCCAAGGCTGTAAATCTTTATACAAGCGAATTGCCTCATCTTTCTTCCGCAGAGTTGCTGGTGGGTTCAAAGCACTTATGTAATGGTTAGCAACCAAATGCCTTAACCACTATATCATCAGAGCTCCTTCATTCTATCACAGCATCCCAAAAATCTAAAATCAATTTCAAGTCCAACTTTCAAACTGGGGCAAAATTCCTTTTCATCTGTAAAATGTAGAATACAAGTTATCTGCTTCCCAAGTACAGTGATGGAACAGGCTCTAGGTAGACATTTCCATTACAAATGGGATAAATTTGAGGGAAATAAGGAATAACAGGGGACCAAGCAAGTCCAAAACCCAGAAGAAAAATTTACATTAGCTCTCAGGCCTTGAAAATAATTTTTTATCCTCTAAGACTATATGAGCAATGGTCCCACCCTCCAGACTCTTGGTGTTGATCATGCTTTCTGGATCCGGATGAAAGCCCTTTTTAGCCCAACTTCAGGCCCACCTTCCTGGCCCAGTAAGATGAAAACTTTGGTAGTTAATGTTATGTGTCAAGGCTGTGCTTGGTATTGAATGGCTAGGCAGTTAGATGTAGTGATTCCCCATTATAAGACTGGTAATCAGCTCCATAGTGGACTCTACTGTGAGCGGCTAAGTAGCTGCCGTATGGATGTGGTATGATTCCATTATACAAGAAGAAGCTTTGACAAAGGTCTCCGAGCTTTTTGGCAGGCTTGGACCCTGCACATAGCTGAGTCTTTCTTCAGCATCCTGTTGTGTTGCCTGCCAATTTGGGACAGTTTCTGGACTTGAACTAGTGTCCTGCCATGTTGCTCAATAATTCTTGGATTGTGCTATTTTACTTGTTAATGTTGGGTTTGTCAGCCTTGGCAGCCAGCAGCTGCCTGAGTTAAGAAATGCCTCCAGTTCCAGTGGGCCAGAAGCAAGAGGCAGAGCTGAATGTAACCCAAGGTCAATAGGCCTTGGAATTTTGAACTTTCACTTCTAACCACCTAAACTGTAAGAGAATAAATTTGTTTGTTAAAATCATTCACTTGTGGTATTTTCTGTTACAGCAGCACTAGAGAACTAAAACAAATCTGCTTCTTTACCTTTGAGCAGCCCATTTCCTACTCTATCTGAGTGATGGTCCCACCACTTTGGCTCTGTAAGGCTCCATTCTTCTGTCACTTGGCATGGTAGCCCCACCACCTAAGATTTGGGCAATGGATCCAGCTCCATCCCCCTGGCAAACCTTCATTGCCGTCCTACACTCAGAAGCAAGTTGACGAAGATCTGGCTCTTTGAAATCTGTGAGGCTGTGGCTCTACACTTTGAGAAACAGGAAACTATGGCCCCACCCTTTGAAATCAAGAACACTCTGTTTCCATTGCTCTTTCCAACTGTCCCAAAAAACCCAAGAGTTGCTCTAGGTATTGTTCTTTTCTTTCTTAGAGTACAGCAGATGTAACTTCTTTAGGCTGTTTCCTTTCTCTAGAATTCTTAAAGGCAGGCAACGTTCCTTCCTTTCATTCTTTCTTTGTCCCTTAAAGTCTATCGTTGTTATGGGGTGTTGAGTTGGCTCCAACTCATAGCGACCCCTCCTTGGGTTTCTGAGGCAGTACCACTACAGCAGTAGGATTGTCCAACCTTCCTTTCGAGGAGTGGCTGGTGGGTTTGAACCACCAGCCTTCTGGTTAGTAGTCAAGTGCCTTAGGCACTATGCTACCAGAGCTCCTACAGTCTAAGCTGTGGAGTTTTCTGCTGTGGTAGTCAGTTATATCCATCAGTCACAGGCTTAACCTCTTTAACAAAAGATTGTGTAGCCATATCCTTGATGAATGTTTGAATAATTTCTTTTAGAAGGATCAGCACAAGGCTTGTCCCTATGAGGCAGAGGTTAAAGATGTCTCAAATGTCTAACTTTTACGAACTGCTCTGCCACTGCATCATCTCTAACATCAACTCTGCCTCCTCCCCTCATTGGCTGCCTCCTGTCTTAGGGTTCTGTATATACCACTATAACATCTCATAGAACTCACACATTGCTAAGGAAATGGCCCATGTGGTAGTGGAAGCTAGGAGGCTGGCAAGTCCCAAGTCTATGCATAGATCTGAAGGATTCTCCCCACTCATATGGTTTCAGGGGCTGTCAAATCCACATCAGTGGGTCAGATGACCAGCAGCTATCTCAAGTGCAGGGCTGAAATGGTGATGACCCAAATGCAGGATTGCAGGCAAGAGAACAAACTTTCACAGAAAATTCACATATATATCTCAAGGAAACTCAGGATGGTGACTTAAGTCACACTCTCTGGTAAGGCAGGACTCATAATACATCCCACCCTAAGCAGGCATAGAGAGTAGGATTTATAATACATCACAAAATGGAGGACTATGGCTAGAAGGGCCATAGTAAGCAATTCACTGCACTGAAGTCACCCCCTGGTCTTCTAACCATTGGTCCTTATAGACTTCAAGGATTAATTAATCTCTCCCAATCAGTTCACCAGTCCCAATGTCATTAACAATTAGTCCTTCAGTAGGTCAAAGATTCCTAAGTGTGAGATTACTCAGCTACCAGACAGTCAGATCTGTTGCAGGTGTCCATCTAATCTGATCAGGTACTCCAAATGTTTGTCTCACCCTCCTGCTTTCTGGCCTCTGATAAAATTTAACTGAGAGAAGATTATTCCCCTGCTCTAGGTCTCTCTTTAAGTATCAGTATACAGTTATATGAGGTTAGATATCCCCCACTTCATAACACATTTGTTCACTCTTTACCTTCAGCTTTTATTTCTCAATCTTGTCCTAGTCTTGTGGGTAGCTAGTGATAGCAACTTATCCTTGGTTGCCTGTGGAATGTCACAGGTGGCTCATGACTAAGTTATTCCCAATAATTTTACCTTTGGGCAGAGCCTTGAGTTTTCTGGATTTTTAAGCAGCCTGTGTTGGTCATGTGGGCCACCACTGTTCTCAAATCTATCTTAGCCTGTTCCGTATTTGATATTAACATAATATCATCAGTGTAATGTGTCACTGTACTTGAAATCTGCACCAAGTAAAAGTCTTTTCTAACTAAACCATGACAGTAAGCTGGTGAATTTGAAATAACTCTGTGGCAAAACACTAAGTACATTGAGTCTTCCCATGTGAAAGCAAACAGAAGCTGACTCTTTTCTGACATTGGGATAGAGAAAAAGCTTTCCAAGATCAATCATTGAGTACCAGTCTTCTTTAGCCTGCTGTATTTTCTGCACCACTGACATCATGTCTGGAATAGCCAAAGCCACTGGTGGCACTAATTTATTTGGTCCTCAATAGTTTACCGTCACTCTCCATGAGCCGCCTGCCTTTTTTACAGGCCATACAGGATGATAATACAGAGAGTTTGTTGGTACCAATACTTTAAGCTTTAGCATATTTTTAAGAACTAATGTTCTTTTGTCCACCAGATGTCCTATACTGTTTCAATTTAACAACCTGAGTGGGTTCAGGCAATTCAAATGGTTCCCCTTTAGCATGTCCAATCAATATTGGGATAAAGGTAGGCTTAATATCCCTTCAATTTTCCAATATCAGGGAGTGTTGCCCAATTAGACAAAATATACATACTAATAATACATTCAGGTATTAATTTAAACATTAATTTAAACATCTGTTTAAATTTTTCAGTACTCATATAAACTTTTACCTTAACCAAACCAAACCAAATGCACTGCTGTCAAGTTGGATCTGATTCATAGTGACCCCTCCTTGGGTTTCTGAGGCAGTATCACCACGAAAGTAGATTGCCCAACCTTCCTTCTGAGGATCAATTGTTTCATTCCCACACCCTCCCCGTCTAACCTTAGGGCTATTCAAGATTTAATGGACAGGTTTTGGAATGATAGTACTTAGGGTCCTGTGTCCAAGAGCACCAAGAATGACTCTTTCCCAACCCCAGGACATTTTACACACACATGTGCATATGGTCTTAGGTCCCCTGCTGGGGTCTGGACTACAAGATCCTGGGCCCTTCCTCAGTCCCTATCCTTCACCAACTAGCTGAATTTCTGCTTCAACTAGTCCCACGTAGCACTTCTCATCATTAAATTACTATGGATTGCAGTGATTGGAACTGACTTGTTTAGGCCTCCTTAATGGTGGGGCACCAGCAGGAGTTTCCAACCTTCTATAGTGCTGCATTAGCAAACTTGTTTCATCTCCATCAATGTCTACTATATTCATCCCATTCCTTAGTAATCATTGAAAAATCTCTGTGCTGCTGAGGTGAGTTCTTTCTCCATTGCCTCTTCCCATTCTCCTATCAATCACTCTTATGTTTCTTGCATCTGTAAGACCCATGAGAGGGAGCTGTGCCAACAGATCCAACATGGCTTCTCAGATTTTTTTTTTTTTTTTTT
>NW_006921812.1:1894446-1914714 GCF_000298275.1 Orycteropus afer afer | reverse complement strand
AGTGCCTTTCACCCAGCCCTTAGAGCCTGGTACTTTGAGCTCAGACTTAAAGCCTCCAAATTGTAAGAATAAACTCATGTTTATTAAAGCTATCCCATTTGTGTATGTTCTTATCAGAGTGGCACGAGGTAACCAGAATGGTGACCCCTCTTTGGGTTTCTGAGGTGGTATCTCTAGAGAAGTAAATTGTCCAATCTTCCTTCCAAGGAGTGGCTGGTGGTTCACCAGAGCTCTTTAAACCTAAAGTCACTGCCCCTAAATTAGTCACTTTCACAATCCTTTTAGTAAAATTCCTCAAGATGCTGAAAATACCAATCTACAAACTTAAGAAACTCTTTTACACTGTACCCCCTGATTTCAATAGTCATTGGTTTTGCTTGTTTCCTTCCCAGACTACCTTCTTGGTGTACTGCCTGTTGCTCCAGCATAATTTTTATTTTCTGGTTAGTGGTCATTTAGTGGTCATGGCTATGACTGGACTAGATCTGAGCTTGGTTCAATGCTACAATTTGCCCCTCCATTTTTTTTTTTTCCCTGCCATTGCAGCTATTACTGATAATAGCAACTGAGGAATTGTAAGTCTTGACCTTTCCTTATTACTTTGTATTTCCACTTGCATGTAAATAGCCAATTCTTCAGGAGTTAGATCCACCATTCCTGAATCCCCTGAATATCTTTAGGCTCTGGTAACTGATCTCAACAAAACAGCTGCTTCAATCCACAGGTGATTTTTTATTACATCCAGAAACCAAAGTTTTCTCACTCTCACTTGAGTCTCCTTTTTTCTAAAACCACATATTCTAGTGAGTCTGGGCTATTACATTAAACTCCACCATTCTAACACTGCTCAAATCATTTATTTTAGAAGATTAGAACAAAGCTGGTCCTTATGAGGTAGATGTTAAAGATGTCCCAAAGGTCTAATTTTTATAAAATGCTTTACCACTCCATCGTCTCTAACATCAACTCTGCCTCCTCCCCTCATTAATCTGTCTCCTGTCTTAGGGTTCTGCATATACAACTGTAACATCTCACAAAACTCACACACTACCAAGGAAAGGGCACATGTGGTGGTGGAAGGTAGGTGGCTGGAAAGTCCTAAGTCTGTGAGTAGGTCTGTGGGATTCTCCCTACTCTCATTGTTGCAGGGGATGTCAAACCCAAACAGGTGGATCAGATGACTGGCTGCTATCTCTATTCCAGGGGTGAGATAATGAAGAACTAAATGCAGGACTTGAGCAAGAGAGGGGACTTTGGCAGAACATTCACATATATACTCTCAAGGAAACTAAGGATGATGACTTGAGTCATCCTCTAGCAGGGCAGGATTCAAGATACATCCCACCCTAAATAGGCATAGAGACTAGGACTCATAATATATCACAAAATGGAGGACTATAGTTAGGAGGACCATATTTAAGCAATTCACTTCACTTCAGTGAATATTCTAAGATATATGTCCTACATATATAGAATATACAACAGAATTTTCCAAATCTTTAAGTTCCATTTTCATTTTGCATAGTACATTTTTAAGTTCATCTATTTTCTCTCACATTTTACAATAAGCAGTGAGGAGAAACCATGTCACCCTTTTAAGATCTTGCTTAGAAATCTCATCAGCCAAATCTCCAAGTTCATCATAAAATTTACCTTCAACCAAATATTTGAGCATAAGTCAGACAAGTTCTTTGCCACTGCATAAAAAGCATTGGCCTTCCTCTAGAGTCCAATCATGCATTCATCATTATCTTTTAAGTGTCACCAGAAGCATATTAGTAGTAACAGTTTGTTGCTGATGCCATGTGTATTCTCCAAGATGATGGGTGCTTCCTCTATGAGTCTTCTCACTTCTTTCTAAGCTCTCACCCGAATTGCTTTTTATGTCCATAATTCTATTAATTGTCTCCTTAAGGCAATCTAGACTTTTACTCTTAGACATCTTAAAACTCTGCCAGCCTCTCAATTCTAAAACTCAATTCTAAAACTGCCTCCACATTTCAGGTATCTGCTAGAGCAGCAACCTAGCCTTGCAGTAACAAATTTTATCTTAGTTATCTAGTGCTATTATAACAGAAATTCCACAAGTGGATGTTTTTCACAAACAGAAATTTATTTTCTTACAGTTTAAGAGTCTAGATTTCCTAATACAGAGTACCAGCTTTGGGAGAACACTTTCTTTCCCTGTCAGCTCTGGAGGAAGGTCCTGGTCTCTTCAGCATCTGCTTCTTGGTTTCTTGGAAATCTCTACTTATCTTGGCATCTCTCTTACCCTTACTCTGCTGTATTTACTTGCTTGTTTAATCTCTGTTCTATCTCAAAATAAATTGATTCAAGACACACCCTACACTACTATTGTATATTAACATAACAAAGACAAACCATTCCCAAATGTGATTGTAAACAAAGGAATGTATCTACTGTCAGAGTCAATTCCCAACATATAATGACCCCAAATGGTTTTGAAAGCAGTAAATCTTTATAGAGATTGGTCCATCTTCCTTCTGTGGATTGGCTTAGTATTTACAACACATAGATTTAGAGGACATAATTGGATCCATAACATCAATCTTACATTTTACTTCCTTAAACAAATATTCAGAACAGCTAGCACCACATGTTTCATTCTAAAATCTTCCTAATTGATCACTCTCACTGGCTGATGATCCGTATTCCTAAGTGAAGTACTAAACTAACTTGTTCATAGCATTAGAGCAATGTCATTGTAGAAATCATAGCATAAGTTGGACACATAGGTCTAGGTTTTATGAAAGGGCAATGGATAGGAAAGATTATAACAGTATATACAAATTTGCTAAAACTAAGTGTGCCAATGATCTGTGAACCAAGCCATTCTTTTGTGATGGACTATTACCATTTTAGAGTCATAATTATGACTACAGAGTTAGACATTTCCATTTTTAAAAGAATACCTAAGTATAGAATTACACATTGCCCTATAGTAAGTATTCCAGTGTGTTATCCTTAGAACCATTTCCCCTTCAAATATAAAAATAATTGGTATAGATATGATTCAAAAGAAATTTACCATGCGGTACTTTCTGTAGCAAGAAAGAAATTACAATTTTTGTAGGTTTTGCAGTTTGCAAATATTGTTCCTAATAAAGCATAACAATTATTTGCTTCAGGTCTGAATGAACCACATAATAGGCATAAATCAGATAAGTGCTCTTTTACCCCAGAGGTTTCTTTAAGGAATACTTATCGATGGAGATCTGTGACAATGGACACACTCTAGTAGATCATGAATCTTATCTTCTAAATATAGCAGGCAACAGTGTCAAAGATCAATACAAAGATAAATGATTTTAATTACCCCTATGTAACCAGTTGTGGGTAAAATTTTACTTTCTTCTTTCATTGAGGGTAACACACCACAGTCAACTTTCCAGTAAAGCTAATTTGACTTTATGCTTGGTAAATTGCTCATCAACAATCCTGTAATGAGTCTGCTCTGTGTGTGACTGAATACTGAGCATGCTTCCGCTTTCTGAAATAAAGAACAAAAGGCCATAAAACTGATGAATGACACATAAACAATTTCCTCATGAAAAATACCAGGAAATAAGATAATTTTCAAGCAAAAGTTTCTCTGTTTGAGCCATATGGGGCAAGCAAAAGAGTATTAAATGAATGTTGTGTTTATGGAGCTGCATGAACAATGCTAATAAACACCGACAAACATTTTTGAAGATATATGGAGCAAGATGACAAGTGAAATTATTTTCATTTTGACAAAAGAAGGACAAAGAAAACAACTTCAATCTAAATGATTCATTTACTATTATTACAGTTTGAAGAGAAAGCAAATTGATAATCTTTGCATGTGTTTTTGTAAGTCCACATTCAAGATTCAATTGGGGCCCTGGGAAGCTTCTTGAACTGCCTTTTAAATTTTTCCTTAATACACCATCGGCTAGATAATAATAGTTCCTAGATTAGTACTTCTATAAAAGGAATTAAGATACAACATCAATAAATCAAAAATCCATCAAATGAGAATGATGATAATCCTAAGCATAAAATTTTAATTGTTTATTTGTTTTGGTGTTGGTGGTGCAGTAGGTAGATGTTGCCATGGTGAAAAAGGCAACTTAAAATTACTCACTTTCTCACACTTGTCTGACTGTATAATTTGCATTGGATATTCACTTCTCAGGAGCTCTGGTGGCATAGCCTAAGGAATTTGACTACTAACCAGAGGGCTGGCAGTTCAAACCCACCAGCCACTCCTCAGAAGGAAGATTGGCCAATCTACTCCCGTAGTGATACTGCCTCGGAAACCTAAGGATGTGTTGTTATGAATCGGATCCAACTTTACAGCAGTAAGTTTGGTTGTTTGGTTTAGTCTTTTCTCAGAAGAGACTTGATAGCACAATGGTTAAAGCACTTGGCTGTTAAACTAAAGGTAGGTGATTCACACCACCAGCTGCTCCATGGGAGAAAGATGTGACAGTCTGTTTCCTTAAAGATTTACAGCCTTAGAAATGCTGCGGGGCAGTTTTACTCTGTCCCATAGAGTTGCCATGAGTCCAACTCAATGGCAATGTGTTTGGTTTTTTGGGTGTTATCCTCTTAACTCTCATGATTAGAAAATCCTCAATATAACACTAAATTAGAGTGTAGTAGTTAGATATTAATAAACTTTTTGCTAAAAATGCCATATAATGTGCATGTCAGGACTATGCAGTGCAGTAAATTGCTTAACATGGCCCTTCTAGCCATCATCTTACATTTTGTGATGTATTATAAATCTTATTCTCTATGCCTGTTTAGGGTGGGATGTATCTTAAGTCCTGCTTTGCTGGACATTGTGATTCAAGTCACCACCCTTAGCTTCCTTAGGGTTTTATATATATAGGAATATTCTGAGAAAATTTGCTCTCTTGTTCCGGTTCTGAGTTTGGCTTGTTATCATCGCACTCCTGGAAATGAGAAAGCAGCCACCATCTTATTGCTGTTAGTTGTCACTGAGTCAGTTCCAACTCATAGCAACCCTATGAGACAGAACAAAATGCTGTCTGCTCCTGTATGAGTCTCACAATTGTTGCTTATGCTTGAGCCCGATTTTGCAACCTCTGAGTCAATCCAACTCATCAGTGGTCTTCTTCTTTATCACTGACCCTCTGCTTTATCAAGCATTATATCTTTATCCAGGAGCTGATGTCTCCTGATACTACACCCACAGTACATGAGACAAAGTCTCACCATCCTCACTTCTAAAAAGCATTCCAGCTGTATTCAGTCCAAGACATATTTGTTCATTTTTCTGGCAGCTCATGGTATCTTCAATATTTTTTGCTAACAACATAATTCAAATGCATCAATTCTTAAATAAAGAAAATCATGGAGATTTTCTATATTAGAGCTGGATCAGAATTGGCCACTATGATAAGCCGCAACCAGTATGCACGGCGATACTTATTTTTCATATCCTATTAAAATAAGACTTATATCATGTACAGATGGCCTTGTTTTCAAGTCACATAATGTAGCCTCAGTGCTGAAAAATAGTTCATTTTAATAATGGCAGCTAGCCAGGCATGTGGGGCAAGATGGGTGTTTGGAGTACCTGGGGCAGGCCAGGTAAGCAGCAAGCTGGGCACTCAGAGCAGGTGGATGTTGGAGCAGCTGTGGGAAGGTCAGGATGTGAGTGGAGTGGTTTAGAATAACAAGAGTCAATATATGACCTTGATTATATATCTCCTAAATTTAGAGACCCTCTAAAGAATAGATTGGATGCATTGAACACCAATGACTGAAAACTAGAGGAATTGTGGGATGACATTGAGAATATCATCCACGAAGAAAGCAAAAGGTCATTAAAAAGACAGGAAAAGAAATGGATGTCAGAAGAGACTGTGAAACTTGCTCTTGAATGAAGAGTAGCTAAAGCAAATGGAAGAAATGACAAGATAAAAGAGCTGAACAGATGAATTTAAAGAGCAGCTCAAGAAGGCAAAGTCAATTATTATCATGAAATGTGCAAAGACCTGGAGTTAGAAAACCAAAAGGGAAGAACACACTCAACATTTCTCAAGCTGAAAGAACTGAGGAAAAATTTAAGCCTTGAGTTGTGATATTGAAAATTCTGTGGGCAAAATATTGAAGGATGCAGGAAGCATCAAAAGAAGATGGAAGGAATACACAGAGTCAGTGTACCAAAAAGAATTGATCACTGTTCATCCATTTTAGGAGGTGGCATATGATCAAGAACCAATGGCACTGAAGGAAGAAATCAAAGCTGCATTGAAGGAATTGGTGAAAAACAAGGCTCCAGGAATTAATGGAATACCCATTGAGATGTTTCAACGAACAGATGCCACGCTAGAGGCACTCACTCAGCTAAACCAAGAGATATGGAAGACAGCTACCTGGCCAACTGACAGGAAGAGATCCATATTTGTACCCATTGCAAAGAAAGGTGATCTCACAGAATATGGAAATTACTGGGCAATATCATTGACAGCACACATAAGTAAAATCTTACTGAAGATAGTTCAAAAATGGTTGCAGCAGTATATTACAGAGAACTTCCAGAAATGCAAGCTGGATTCAGAAGAGGATATAGAATGAGGGATATCACAGCTGATGTCAGAAAGATCTTGACTGAAAGCAAAGAATACCAGAAAGATGTTTACTTGTGTTTTGTTGACTATGCAAATGCATTGATTTGTGTGGACCATAAGAAGTTATGGATAATATTGAAAAGAATGGGAATTCCAGAATACTTAACCATACTCATGAGTAACCTGCACATAGAACAGGTGCCTGTCATTCGAACAGAACCAGGGGATACTCCACAGCTTAAAATCATGAAAGGAGTGTGTCAGGGTTGTATCCATTCACCATACTTATTAAATCTGTACACTGAGCAAATAATCCAAGAAGCTGGACTATATAAAGAAGAACTTGTCATCAGAATTGGAAGAAGTCTCATTAACTACCTGTGATATGCAGAAGACACAATTTTGCTTGCTGAAAGTGAAGATGACTTGAAGCACTTACTGATGAAGATTGAAGAACACAGTCTGCAGTTTGGATTACACCTCAATATAAAGAAAACACAAATCCTCACAACAGGGACAAATAAATAGTATTATAATAAATTGAGAAGAGTTTGAAGTTGTCAAATACTTCATATTACTTGGTTCTACAATCAACACCAATGGAAACAGCAGTCAAGACATCAGATGATATATTGCATTGGGCAAATCTGCTGCAAAAGACCTCTTTCAAGTGTTGAAAAGCAAAGATGTCTCCTTGAAGACTAAGATGAATCTAACCCAAGCCATGATATTTCAATTACTTCACATGCATGTGAGAGCTGGACAATGACTAAAGGAGACCAAAGAAGAGTTGATGTTTTTGAGTTGTGGTGTTGGTGAACAATGCTGAACGTACCCATGGACTGCTAAAAAAACTAATAAATCTGTCCTGGAAGGAGTGCAGCCAAGATGCTCCTTGGATGCAAAAATGACCAGACTTCATCTCACCTGCTTTCATCATGTTGTCAGAAGGGACCATTCTCTGGATAAGGATATTATGCTTGGTAAAACAGAAGGTCAACCAAAAAGGGAAAGCCCTTAACAAGATGGATTGACACAGTGGCTGCAATGGTGGGCTCAGGTATAGGAAGGATCATGGGGCTGCCACAGAACCAGACAGTGTTTCATTCTGTTGTGCATAAGGTCACTGTGAGTCAGAGACAACTCATCGGCAGCTAACAACAACAACAATAATAACAGAAATGGCAAAATGCACACACAGACACACACACAAAAAATAATTCTCACTACATTTTCATTTCTTTTTTTGATGATGAAAATACTGAAGACAATATTGTCACAAAGGCACCATCCTTTTAATTAGATGACCAGTGGAAAATATAGGCACATTAAAAAAAAATAGAGACATCTCTAAGAAACTATTGTTTAAACAAAGTACAGTGGATGAAATCTGACTTCAGTAAAAGTATATTGTGTATAGGTGATATTAGAATGCTTAAGACAATAAAGCATTTGGATTTTTGCTTTGGGATTAATGATGTGAAGCAATCTGTGATTAAATTACTAGAGGTCACTCTTATTTTTGTTCTTATTTTAATAAGTAATGACTACATAACATTAGGAATGGGACTAACTGTCAGTGAGAGATTAATTGTTTCTACTACTGACTTGCACACAAAACCAGTTGCCCTGGTGTTGATTTTGCCACATGGTGACTGGAGGTGTTTCAGAATTTAACTGAGTTCCACAGGGTTTCCATGGCTGTGACTCTTCAGAAGCAAATCACCAGGTCTTTTTCTGTGAGGTGTCTAAGAGTTGATTCAAACTACCAACCTTTCAATTAGTAACCAGTGCTTAACCAATTGCAACACCAGAACTGCCTCATTTCCACATTGATTTAAGTAAATTGCATAGCTTCTAGGACCCTGAGTGTACAGGTTGCAGTGTCAAATTTCTGATCTGAGATTTGATCTGTACAGATTATGACTTTTTTTTCATGTGCAGAAATGATTTTTCTATTTTGTGAGATTGTCATATCACTCATTTCTAATAAGGGAAAGATTTTCTCCTTAAATAGTATTTAAAACTCAAATACTACTTATTGAACTTTCTGTAGTTATAGTTAAGTGACCCCTAGTTGGGATCTGTCATTGATTTATTTTTTTTTTTTTAACACACGTTACCTTTTATTAAGCAGAGATAATTTTTCCAATTCCATGCTTTATTTTTTAAAATTGTTTAATAGTGGCTGTAAGTGAAATCAAATTTGTGTATAAGTTTATATTTTAATATCATATACATAGTTTTGTTAAGTAGATGAATAATTACATGCTTATTCAGCTATCCAGTTTATTTACCTGGAAACCAGGTAAAACTGATACTATGGTAACTGTTTACACTCTCTATATTTTATCCTATCTAGGAAGACTATTTACTGAGATGAAAATATAGCTTAAAAAAAAAATCTTCAAAATATATTTAAAAAAAATGGCAAAACAATGTTGATAATGAATTGCTGTTTTCCAGGGGTCCCTGAGTAGCACAAAAGTTTAAATACTCAACTACTAGTAGAAAAGCTCAAACCCACCCTGAGTAACCTCAGAAGACAGAACTGGTGATCAGCCTCCTAAACTTCACAGCTTTGAAAACCATATGGAACAGTTCTATTCTGCACATACAGAGTCATCATGAATCAAAAATGACTCAATGGCAACAAACAACCACATTAAAACCTGTCTTGAGTGCCCATCAACAAATGAATGCATAAAAAAAAATTGCATATACACAAGGAAATACTACACAGTGTTAAAGAATAATGATGAATTCATGAAGCATCTCACAACATGGATAAACATGGAGGACATTATACTGAGTGACATAAATCAATTACAAAAGGGCAAATATTGTTTGAGACTACTATTATATAAAGTCAAGTCAAGGTTTACATACAGAAAGAAACATTCTTCAATAGCTGTCAGGAATGGAAGTGGAAGGGAGAGAATATAGTTATTTAGATGGCATACATATATTAACTTGGGTGAAGGAAGGAAATTCATGATAAGGAGAAGGTCAGGACAACAATATCAAGGCAAAGGGAGACACTAGGAGGTAGTCAAGAGTAAAAGGCAATAACGGTAAATACTTTTACATATGTAATCCTACAATAATAGTAATAACAAGCAATAATCTACAAATAGATACATAGGTAGATAGGCAAGATGAACAGATATATGATTGTACAAGAGAATACACCCAAGAACATATATAGGTTTTCAGAGGATATTTCTACATATGTATTTGCATGTGCTGCAAATATATCCAGGTATATATTACAGCATAAAGGAGGCACAGCTGTGTAAACTTCTTAGCTGTAACAAAGCACCTTGAAGAATTGAGTCACTGGGCTTGAGGGCTTAACACCACACTCTCAGGGACATCGAGTTCAATTGGCATAACGTAGTCCATAACAATATTCTACATCCTACCTTGGTGAATAGTGAGTGAGGTTTTAACAGCTTGTGAGAAGGCATCTAAGCTACCACTATTGGTGTCTTCCATTCCAGAGCAAAGGAGAATGAAGAAAATCAAAGAGTCAGGAAACAATTATTAGTACAAAGACTAATGGACTAAGTGAACCAGAGCATCTACTAGCCTTAGACCAGAAGAATTAGATGGTACAAGCCTAATAATACTGACCACTGTGACCTGGGATCACCACAGAAGGTCATGGACAGAGTGAGAGAAAAATGAAGAATAAAATCCAAAATCATAAAAATGACCAGACTTACTTGTCTGACAGAGACTGCTGGAATTCCTGAGACTATGGCCCTTAGACAACCTTTGAACCTGGACCTGAACCCACTCCCAGAGATTACCTTTCAGCCAAACAATACACAGACCTATAAAGTGAACAGTAATACACATGAGGACATCCTCCTCAGAACAATTAAGCATATGAGACAAAAAGGGCAGCATTTTCCCAAAAAACAAAATTCAGAAGGCAGGATGGGGCAGGGAAGATGGCTGAATGGAAGTGGGAAACCAGGGAGGAAGTGCGAACAGCAGTGCAAAATTGAGGGGATTGCAATTATTGTCATGAAACACAATGTGTACAAATTGTTGAATGAGAAAATTTTCATTGTAAATTTTCACTCAAACCACAATGAAATGTTCAAAGGAACAAAAGAAAATGAGAGAATAGTGCACACTAAGCAATCAAAAGAGAGAGCGAGAGATGGGGAGAAAAGCAACTCACTTTTGGGATAAAAACAAGACTATAAAAATTTTTTAAAAATATATAAAACTCAATAGAATTTCTGAGTTTATAGCATTCCAACTTGTATAGATAGAGAGTATGGTAGAGTGAGTAAAATAAAAACCTAGTCAATATTCAAATTTATAGGTCTTAGAATAGTGCTCACATATAGTATGTACCATGCCAGTGTTTGCCAAATAGATTTTCAAAGGGACTCATTCATTGCCAGAATGAAACTTCGTGATGCTGTAACTATCATATTTAATATAAACTGATATGTGCAGCAAAAACATTGAAAGAGAAACAAGCAAATATTAATCAGATTATATGAAACGTATATTTCGTTATATTTTATTTGAATGTATAGTGTTCAAAATACCCTAAGAAACATCTGTCACCTACCCCTATAGCAATATTGCTTTTTAACTGTCACTAGTTATGACAGCTGGCACAGTCTGGAACGATGCTTCCCTTACCTGATAATGACTGGATGGTTCCCAAAGACAAAGCTTTTATTTTTCCTTTTCATTATTTTTTATCACCTAGAGAAAACACAACTTTATAGACCTGTCTGTCAAATAAAGCATTTTGATCACAGGCTCAGTGACAAAGATTAGCATCTGCCTGAGACACATTTGGAGAGTGATGTCAGGGGTCAGTGACCAAGGCCAAAGAAGGAAAAAGATAGAATATGACTTCTGCACTCTGCCACTTGCATGGTATTAAACTTCATAAGAGGCAGAGAAATAATAAGCTTTTAATATTTATTGACTATCTGCTAAATGCTCTCTAGTGACATAACATTCTAGTATTCTTGTATTCTTGAGGAAGATATTGCCTGCAAGTTTTGCAAGAATAAGAAACATGCATATGAGATGCCTTGTACCTAGAGTGGATTATTGTGTGTTGAATTCTCTCTCCAAAAAGTGTCATGTTCCAGTCCTAATCTTTGATACCTGTGAAACGTTCTTCTTTATTTTAAGCCACCAGTGTTTCGAACCTAATTGCAATAGCTCTAAGAAAAGACTACAGGAATTAGTTGTAAAATAGTAGAACCTTCCAGCAAAAAATTGGCATTCTAAACTAGCAAAATACCAGTTTGGGCTAGGACTTTTAAAATTGCTCCAAAATTGCACACACACACACACACACACATATTTAAAATTTTAAGGGAGTAGTGAAATTAAGAATGCATTTGTATTTTCTTTCAAATATTTTCTATATTTCCAAATTTTCTATCATGACTATATTAATCTATAAATAAGATAAACATTTAAAAATTATTTTAAAGTTATGTACAGAAGTGCTAATGCAGCATAGAATTTCCTTTATACCATAAAAACATATGAAGTATACAAAGATTTTGTTTAAAAAATTCATGAAAATAAGCTTATTGAATATGTCAGCAAAACTACAGTGCAAGCTTTGGCCTACTACTTTTATTTATGTCATCTAGTACTTTTGTTAAGTTGAATAACCTGCATAGTTACAATCTGAAGGTTTGAGTAAATATATTTCTGTGCAAAGGTACATGGGAATTTGAGATGTGTAAAGGAGAAAGTTGAAAACTGGGGTGGCAAAGGACTGTTTTGAGTTCCCTGATGGCAGACGCTGAGAAAAAGATATGAATGAAGTAGATTTATTAAGGGAGTCTTCTTAGGACAAGTGGAGTAATGGAAGCAGAATATGGAAGTGAAATAAAAACTAGACAAAGATGAGTTCATATCTGGAGATTAGTTTCTGACTGATACACCAGGGGGCTTTGGGGAGTGAATAACACAACAGAGTTGCTCTCTACTAGAAGCCCCCATGTCCTAGCCTATGTCAGTCAGTCATGAACTTGAGGCTGCCTCCCTTATGCAATGGAAATTGTCCAAAGCAAGAGATAACTTTATGCCCTTGGTAGTCATTCCTTAGCACCAAATTAGTTAAGGAGATATTGTTGGGTACCAACAGTACTTAATATATTTAATTTTTGGAAAACTTAATTTTTTGCTTTGTTCAAAACCACGTAGGATTTCACAATGGCAGGAACACAGATTTTAAGTGATCTAGAAGATGAATAGAAAAAAAAAAAAAAAATCAAGCCACAAGTAGCAATATTGAAAGATTCTATGGGCAAATTATTAAATGATTCAGGAACATCAAAAGAAGATGGAAGGAATACAGAGAGTCACTGTACCAAAAAGAATTGGTCAATGTTCAGTTATTTCAGTAGGTTTGCATAGGATCAAGAACAAATGGCATTGAAGGAAGACATACAAGCTGTGCTGAAGGAATTGGCAAAAAAACAAGGCTCCAGGAATTGATGGAATACCCATTGAGATGTTTCAAGTAAAGGATGCAGCACTGGAGGTGCTTACTAGTTTATGCCAAGAAATTTGGAAGACAGTGACATGACCAACTGACTGGAAGAGATAAATATTTGTGCCCCTTCCAAAGTAGGGTGATACAACAGAATGTGGAAATTATCTTAATGATATCATTAATATCACACAAGTATATTTTGCTGAAGATGGTTCAAAAATAGTTGCAACAATGTATTGACAGAAAACTTCCAGAAATATAAGATGGATTTAGAAGAGAATGTAGAATGAGGAATATCTTTGCTGATGTCAAATGGATCTTACCTGACAGCAAAGAATACCACAGAAAATATCTGTACCTTCTTTACTATGCAAAAGCATTTGACTATGTGGATCATAACAAATTATGGATAACATTGAGAAAACTGGGAATTTCAGAACGCTTAATTTTTCTTATGAGGAAACTGTACATAGACCAAGAGGTTGACATTTGAACAGAACAAGGGGATACAGCATGGTTTAAAATCAGAAAGGATATACATCATGGTTGCATCCTTTCACCATACTTATTCAATCTGTATGCTGAACAAATAAACTGAAAAGCTAGACTATATGACGAAGAATATAGCATCAGGTTTGGAGGAAGAACCATCAACAACAGTTATATGCAGATGACACAACCTGGTTGCTGAAAGTGAAGAGAACTTGAAACATACACTGATGAAGATCAAAGACTAGAGTGCTTGGTATGGATTACACCTCAACTTAAAGAGAATGAAAATCCTCACAACTGGACCAATAAGCAACATAAGGACAAATGGCAAAAGTTTTGAAATTGTCAAGGATTTCATTTTGATCAACAATCAATGCTCTTGGAAGCAACATTCAAGAAATTAGACATTGTATTGCACCAAACAAATCTTCTGCAAAAGACCTCTTTAAAATGTTAAGAAGTAAAGATATTACTTTGAAGACTAATGTGTGTCTGACCAAAGTCATGGTATTTTCAATATGCATGTGAAAACTGAACAATGAATAAAGAAGACTGAAGAAGATTTGATGCCTTTGAATTGTGGTGTTGGCAAAGAATACTGAAAATACCATGGACAGCCAGAAGAGTGAACAGATCTGTCCTGGAAGAAATGCATCTGGAATGCTGGTTGGAAGACAGAATGGTCTGAATTCTTCTCACCTATTTTGATCATGTTGTCAGAAGAGACCATTCCCTGGAGAAGGATATCATGCTTGGTAAAGTAAAGGGTCAGTGAAAGAGGGGGAGACCATCATCAAAGAGATTTGACACAGTGGCTGCAAAAATGGACTCAAGCAGAGTAAGGATTGTGTTAATGGCGCAGGACTGGGCAGTGTTTTGTTCTGTAGTCCCTAGGGTTGCTGTGAGTTAGAGCTGACTCAATGGCACCTAAAAACAGGTGATGAATTCCAAAACCACCCATGACAGTATTTGGGCAAGTCTCTAAACTTTGCTGAGCCTCAGTTTTCTAAATTATAAAATGGACTTGTTTCAAGGATGGGGAGGTGTGCTGGTGGTAGAATAGTTAAACACACAGCTGCCAACCCAAAATTGACAGTTCAAACATACCAATCCTCTCCACAGGGGGCAAAAAAAAAAGACCAATCAATCTGGTTCTATAAAGTTCTACTCAAGAAAATTTTATGCAAATATCTACTCTGTCACATGGGGTCACTATAAGCCAGAATCAATTTGATAGCATCTAACAACAATAACAAATGTCAATCAGTTGTGTTTCTAAAACACTCTGGTAAGTGTTTAGAACTTCCTACATCCTCAGTAAGTAGTAATTACTTGCCTTACAACACTTAATACTTGTCTTACAGTTTTTATTTATTTATTTTTCAATTAGCTTATATTTGTAGAGTGTTTGAGAATGTACTAAACTCTTCTATATACATTATCATATTTAAACTTTATAAGTGTCTTCTGAAGTCAGTAGAGTATGCATTATTTATCATGTTTTATGGATAAGCAAGTAGTGCCTAAGGCATTTGAGTGATAACCAGAAGGCTGGCAGTTCAAACCCACCAGCCACTCCTTGGAAGAAAGGTTGGGCAATCTACTTCCTTAGTGATACCGCCACAGAAACCCAAGGAAGGGTGGCTATGAGTCGGATCCAACTCGACATCAGTGCATTGCTTTGTGTTTGTATGGATAAGCAAATCCAGATTCAGAGAAGGAGTATGAGAAATCTCTTCTCTTCACTGCCCTTGAATCGGATCCAACTCATAGCAACCCCTTCTTGCGTTTCTGAGGTAGTGTCACTACGGAAGTAGAATACTCAATCTTCCTTCCTAGACATGGGAAATAAACTGTATTAATTATCTATTACTGACTAACAAATGATCTCTAAGCATAGCAGCTTAAAACAGCATGCATTTATTATCACACAATTTCTGTGAGTTGGAAATCTAGGAGTAGCACTTCTGTTTCTTTACTTCAGGATCTTTAATAAAGATTTAGTGAAGGCCACAGTCACCTCTATGTTCAACTGGGACAAGATTCACTTTCAGGCTCACTTCATTGTTGGTAGGATTTTATTCCTCCTAGAATTTGGACAGTGGCCCATGGTTCATTGCTATATGAATCTCTCAAACAGGACATTGCTTCATCAAAGTGAAGCAAAGGAGAGAGAGAGTTCCAGTAAGGGAGAAGGTGCTTGTAATAGGAAATCATAGTCTTTTGTAACCCAATCATTAAGGTGACAGATTATAATATATTCTATTTATTAAATGAAATTCATGGAGTCCAATCACACTCAAAAAGAGGGGATTAATGATTACACAAGAGTAGGACTACAGGAGATGGACATCATTGTCTCCCATGCCAGCAGAAGTTCAGTAGATGCCTATAACAGAACCACTACTTTTTTTTTTTTTTACCCCATTATGGCAGAAATTGTGTGAATATGTTACATAATTTAATCCACACAACAAAGCTAGTATTATTAGATATAATGCCATCTAGTTGGATCTGACTCATAGTGATCCCTCCTTGGGTTTCCAAGGCAGCATCTCTATGGAAGCAGATATCCCAAACTTCCTTCCGAGGAGTGACTGGTTTGTTTGAACCACTGGCCTTCTAGTTAGCAGTCATGTTTTAGACACTACACCACTAGAGATCCAGATATAATAATAGATATTATTATTCTCTTTCACCATTGGAAAGACTGGGCTTTGATTAACTAATTTCATAGAGTCACACACTGCTGCTGTAGTTATTAGATGCCCTCAAGTTCACTCCAAGTCATAACAACCCTGTGTTTAAGAGAAGAAAATGTTGCCCTGTCCTGTGCCATCCTCACAATCACTGCTGTGCTTGAGTCCATCGTTGCAGCTAATGTCAATCTGTCTCATCAAGGTTTTTCCTCTTTGTACCTGACTCTCTACTTTACCACACATGATTGTGTTCCCCTGATAACATGTGCAAAGGAAGAAGTAAGTAGACAAAGTCTCACCATCTTTGCTTTTAAGGAGCATTCTGGCTGTACTTCCAAGATAGTTTTGTTCATTTTTGTGAAAGTCCATGCTCTATATACAATATTGTTTGCCAACACCCTAATTCAAATGCATCTATTCTTCAATCTTGCTTTATTATTGTCCAGATTTCAAATACATATGAGAAGTTTGAAAATACCATGGCTTGATCGAGGCACACCTCAGTCATCAAAGTGACATCTTTAGTTTTCAAAACTTTAAAGAGATCTTTTGTCACAGATTTGTCAATGTAATACATCATTTGATTTCTTGACTTCCATGGGCATTGGCAATTGATCCAAATAAAATGAAATCTTTGAAAGCTTCAATATTTTCTCTATCTTGATATTGTTTACTGGTTCAGTTGTGAGGATTGTTGTTTCCATTATCTTGAGTAGTAATCCATAATGAAGGCTGTAATCTTTGATCTTTATCAGTAAGTACTTCAAGTCATCTTCACTTTTGAGTAAGTAGCAAATTTGTACACATCTTGTATGATGCAAGTAGAATATAAATGACCTACTTTTATTAGACGTCAGCCATAGCTCTGGCCCATGTTTGTGCCTTGCAGAGTGTCTTGTTATATAAACTCAGCATTCCAAAAATACTTGTTGAATAAATAAACTGAAAAAAATGCTGAGTAGAGAGACATTACCTTCATTCTCTTCATTAATCTTGTTGAAATTCCAAAATAAACCTGTTCAGACATGTGCAGATAGTGGGTAAAATAAGACAGTTCTGTTAGGTGATAGATAGTGTCCCCTTCTAACTGTTCAGCATCTGGTGGGAAATTTTTCCTTTGAGAAGGCAGCCTGAATTGAATTATATCTATATGTCAGTGCTTATGATTGCTTTATTATGCAGTCTTATGCCACTCATAGTTTATCAGATTTTAAATTACCATACAAATTTCCATACTTAAACAATATAGGAAACATCACTTTAAAAGCATCTAATCTTATTTTCAAAGTTAGATAAGAAATAATCAACACTTTAGAATGAAAGTGATACCCCTAAGCTGGAAAGTGAGAGCCTAACAATATTATCTAGACTAATCACCATTAGCTATCACAATCATAATACTTGCAAAATAGAAATGCTGATTTAATTAATTGTAACACCTGCAGGGTGAGAAGATTCAAAATCTGCTGCTTTATAGGGAAGTCAGAGCTTTGCAGAATATAACCAAGTTTCATTGAACAAATCTATAAATTAATCTAAAATACATAATAAAGGAAATTCAAATGTCATTGTAATTGTGAATATCATCTGTATGATTACAATTGGGACTTTTTTTTCTTTTTCTATTTTTCACACTCCTTTTTTGTTATAAATTTTACATCATTTCAAAATCAGTCTTTTCATTAACCTACTCATTTCACCACAGGTGGGCCAGGTAGCATTCATTAACATCTAACAATGCAACAGGGGGATGGGGATTACAAAGTATATTTTACATTTTTTTTTAAACCTTGAATATGACTAATTTCATATTCTGTTCACAGCCTTGATTATATTTAGCTGCATACATGTTTCTTTACCCTTCTAGATGACTCACTACTTGAAAGCAGGGAATAGATCCTGTACATTTGTTTCTCCCACAAGATCTGACATAAAATTTTGCATCTAAGTCATGACTCAATCAAAGCTAAATAAAAGATATTGTGTCATAAACAAAAATTGATGATCTATAAAACTTTTAGCATCCCAATAACAGAGTAAATGAATACAATTAGTAACAAGGGCATAATAAAGGGACTTTGAATATTCAGATATAACAATAAAATTATGTTATAGGAAAATGGTATTATACTGAATAAAACAATGCTTAAATAAAAGTTTTGATCTACATAAGTGCTTTTGCATAAAAAGTGTAAGATCTGAATTCAGCTAATATTTCTGTAGGATTTTCTGTAGCTTGCAGAATCATTAATTATTCAGCTATAATAGCTAATAAACATTTTAAAATATTCAACTTCACTAATAATTAAAGAAATGAAAATTAAGATAATAAAATTTGATTTTTACCTATAAAATTAGCATTTGAACCGCAACAATGCAGTGCTGAAAATTTGTA
Organism: Orycteropus afer afer; assembly: GCF_000298275.1. Taxonomy (NCBI): domain Eukaryota; kingdom Metazoa; phylum Chordata; class Mammalia; order Tubulidentata; family Orycteropodidae; genus Orycteropus; species Orycteropus afer. The sequence continues at coordinate 1,896,036 of NW_006921812.1, read as the reverse complement.
ACAAACTCACACACACACATACACAAATTCAGTCAGCTCAAAATAATCCAAATGCTCAATAGTATAGGAATGAATAAACAAATTACTCTAGATTCTTATACCATGATGTAATAACTGGAGTGATTTTTAATCCATGAGGAATGCTCACCATAAATTTGTTGGAAAGAGCAAGATAGTTTCCCATTGTGATTTTAATTGCTTAAAATTGCATGCCAAAACCAAACTAAAATAGTTTCTGTACAGTTGATTAAAACTCATGATGGAAGATGGAGGACTAGGCAGAAAGACTGCACAGACCCTCTTCAACAAAGAAAAGGGAAACCAAGTAACACAGATACAGAAGATAATCCTGGACCCCTGAGTCTTGAAGGGAAGGATATAGAAGTGGACTAAACCCCAACTAGCAGAAGAATTTGCAAGAAAATACCAAAAAAAGGAGACAGACAGAGCTACGGTCTGGCAACAATCCTGAGCAATCCTGACAGAATGGCACAGACAGCTTTGAGAGTGCCAAGTGGTGGCAGGACTTAAGAATTAACCTAAAAATCAGCCCTGCTAGCCAGGGACTGTATGGAGGACTGCTCTGGCAGCTCGCAAATAAACAGAGAAGGTAAAGAGAAATGGAAGCTGAGCTGTGGACTTTTGGCTGTCCCAAGGGCGCTGCCATTTGGAATGTTCACAAGTGGTTTGACCATTTTGGATATTTAAAGAGACAGCACTCTTGCAGATTCCAGGAACTTAAGAACAGGTTCTGCTTACCAGCAACCCCAAGGACACTCGGGACCTGCAAGACTGAAAAGGTGCGACATTCCTCTTGTTACTCTTATACCCCACACCCACTTGGTGAATGGAGGTGCAGCACTCCCCCACTCCCACCTAACTTCTGGACCCACAGGAACTCCATCACAGTCTGTGTGCTCAGACGAAGACTGGGTGCCTTGTCCTGGCCTCTACTGATTTTTTTTTCTTTTTCTTTTTTGCTTTCTTTTTCTGGTGATTAGTCTGCTTGTATTTGTCTTTTAAAAAACTATTATTATTAATACTTTTGTCATTTTTACTATTATTCTTATTCTTCCCCTCCAAGGTACTAACTTTCATTCAGCTTTTTTTCTCATCCCTGTTCCTGGTTGAATTTATTTTATTTTATTTAATTCCCCCCCACCCTTTTTTTTCTTGTGGTTAACATTGTTCCTTGTTTTTCTTTTTGTATTTTTCCAATTTTTTTCTTCATTATTCTCCTCCTCTACCTTTTTACTCTTAGTGCCCTATCCACAGATATTGAAGGTTTTCTTCTTCTTCTTTTTCCTTTTTTTTGGTTACTGTTCCTGTGTGATTACATGGTGTGTTTTTTGTCCATGTACTTTTAGTTTTTTGATCGTTATTCAATTATAATTTTTGTCTAACTGAATGGGAGACAGCAACTGTCCCCATGAGACACAACTACACCACATCTTCTGCAACTTCACTTACTGAGGGAGAGGCATTCCTACTTCTTCATCAATGGGCCAACAATAAAATAAAACACTAAGAAGAACCTGAATCACCCTTGGCTGCTCTTCACAAACAGTTAACAGAGATCTAAATACAACA
>NW_006921812.1:1884762-1885410 GCF_000298275.1 Orycteropus afer afer | reverse complement strand
TTTTGATTTCCCCTTCTTGTCTTATGGCCCTAGCTAGGACTTCCAGTACAGTATTGAATAGAAGTGGTGATAGTGGGCATCCTTGTCTGGTTCCTGTTCTCAAGAGGAATGGTCTCAGTCTCTCTCCATTGAGAATAAATTTGACTGTTAGTTTTGCATAGATAATATTTATTATATTGAAGAATGTCCTTGTATTCCTATTTTGCTGAGAGTTTTGATCAGGAATGGGTGTTGGATTTTTATCAAATGCCTTTTCTGCATCAATTGATATGATCATTTGGTTCTTCTCTTTTAGTTTATTTATGTGGTGGATGACATTGATTGTTTTTCTAATGTTGAACCATTCCTGTGTATCTAATATGAACCCCACTTGGTCATAATGAATTATTTTCTTGATGTGTTGTTGGAGTCTATTGGCTATGATTTTGTTGAAGATTTTTGCATCTATATTCAGGAATGATATTGGTCGTAGTTTTCCTTTTGAATGATGTCTTTGCCTGGTTTTGGTATCAGGGTTATACTTGCTTCATAAAATGAGTTATGGAGGATTCCATTCTTTTCTATGTTTTGGAATAATTTAAGTAGGATTGGTATCAGTTTTTCTCTGAATATTTTGTAGAATTCTCCAGTGAAACCATCTGGGCCAGG
>NW_006921812.1:1882397-1883433 GCF_000298275.1 Orycteropus afer afer | reverse complement strand
TCATTTTGTTATGTGTTTTTTCATGGTGTCCCTGGTTTATTTGTTCCATATTATTTTCTGTGCTGAGCTCATTATGTTTATGAATTTTTTTTTTTTCATTTTCTTTGTTGCTGTCATTTTAGTATTTGCTGAATATTTGTGCTTGTCCACTTTTTCATTGTGGTATGAAGGTTTATAATGTTTCTTTGAGGTTACCCTATGTTTTATAATTTTCTTCCTGAGTTTATAATGGTCCGTTCTATCTTGAAACTCTCTTAACTTCCTTACCATTTAGAAATTCTGTAACTACACTGTCTTTTCCCTATTTTTGTTTGTAGTTGTCCTCACTTGCCAATTGATATTTCTGGTTCCTTGTTTACACTCTTGTAAGCTCATTTTACTTTGGATATATCCATAGCTGTGGTTTCTGGATTGTGTCATTCTGTGTATCAATGGTTGGTTATTATTTGCTATTTTTGGTTCTCTGTTCAAAGGACTCCCTTTAGCATCTCTTGTAAGATTGGTCTGCTTTTAACAAATTCCCTAAGTTTCTGCTTATCTGGAAATCTCCTAATTTCACCATCATATTTATGGAACAATTTTGCCAGGTATATAATTCTTGGTGGAAAATTTTTCTCTTTCAGGGTTTTATGTATACCTTCCCATTGTCTTCTCGATTGCATGGTTTCTGCTGAGAAATCAGATATTATTCTTACTGCTTTCCTTTATAAGTAACTTTTTGTTTTTCCCATGCTGCTTTCACGATTCTGTCTTTGTCTTTGGTTTTGGTGAGTTTGATGATGATACGACTTGGTGATTTTCTTTTGGGTTCTATCCTGTTTGCAGATCATTGAACTTCCCGAATGGATACATTCTCCTTGTTCATCATATCAGGGAAGTTCTCCTCCAACAGATCTTGGACAATTTTCTCAGTGCTATTATTTTTCTCTTCCTGTTCTGGAATTCCAACGACATGTATGTTATTCCTTTTGATGGTATCCCACATGAACCTTACACTTTCTTCATTTAAATTTTTTTTTTTTTTTCCTGATTGATC
>NW_006921812.1:1876606-1881664 GCF_000298275.1 Orycteropus afer afer | reverse complement strand
TAGAGAAGAAGAATAATGAAGAAAAACATGGGAAAAATGCAAAAAGATAAACAAGGAACAGGGTTAACCATGAGGAAAAAAAAAAAAAAAAGAAAACGAAAATTGCAACCATGAACAGGGAAAAGAAAAAGAGCTGAAATGTAGGACCTGGGAGGGAAAGAATAAAGAATAATAGTAAAAAGGACAAATGCATTCATAATAATAGTAGTTTTAAAACATACAAAAACAAGCAACTTAAAACCAGAAAAAAGAAAGAGAGAAAAGAAAAAAGAAAAATATTGGGGGAAGGTAGGGCAGAGCACCCAGGCTCTGCCTGAGCACACAGACTGGTATGGAGTTCCTGCAGGCCCAGAAGTTGTGTGGGAGTGGGGGATGGGTGCCCTCCATTTACCAAGAGGTGTGTGGTATAAGAGTGACAAGGGAAATGTCGCACATTTTCAGTTGTCGTCCAGGTCCAGAGTGTCCTTGGAATTACTTGCCAGCAGAATCTGTTCCTAAGCCCCTGGAATCTCAGAGAGTTCTTTCTCTTTAAATATTCAAAATAGTCAAGCCACTAGTAAACATTCAAAATGGCGGCACCCTCCAGACAGGCAAAATCCACAGCTCAGCCCATCTTTCTTTTTGCTGGTGCTTCCCCTTTCATTCCCCAGCCACCAGAGCAGTCCTCCATGCAGTCCCTGGCTAGCAGGGCTGAGTTTTAAGTTAATTCTTAGGTCCTACCACCACTCGGCACTCTCCAAGCTGTCTATACCGTGCCGTCAGGCTTGCTCAGGATCTCTGCCAGGCTGCAGCTCTGTATGTCTCCTTTTTTGGTATTTTCATGCAAATTCTTCTGCTTGTTGGGATTTTGTCCACTTCTATATCCTTCCCTTCAAGGCTCAGGGGTCCAGGATTATATTCTGTGTCTGTGTTAATTGATTCTGCTTTTCTTTGCTGAAGAGGGTCTGTGCCGTCTTTCTCCTTATTCCGCCATCTTTAATGGGTTTTCAACAGCTGTTTTTGTCTAACAGAGTGGAAGATGGGAATCATGCCCATATAGTTCAATGGCACCCACACCTCATAGAGCTCCACTTACTGAGTTAGGGTGACTATTTCTTTCTGCATCAACTGGCCAATGATACAAGACCAACAATAAGAGCCTGACTTACTCTTAACTGCTCTTCAAAAACAACAGAGATCTGTGCAGCCACTGCATTCTTTATCACACTCACCAGGTAACAGGTGGTGAGTGCCTAAGTCCTCCTAACTAGCAAATACAGAAGCACAGTACCATGCTTAGTCAGATACATCCAACCAATAATAATAATAATAATAACCTTGGTGAATCACTCCAACTGAAAATCATGAATTAAATATAAATATGACATAGTCACAATGTCTCAATAACAAAACGCCATCACAGTCAACACAAAGAAGCAAGATAAAGTGGTAGAAGCATTGGAACTCTCTGATAAGGAGTTCAAAAGAATTATATTTAGGTACCTTCAACAGATTGAGAGACAGATCAAGGAAAACACTGAAAAAATTAAGGAAAGCATAGACAAAACCCTAGAACAATTTTAGAAGAAAATACAAGGACAAAATGACAAAGTAAATGAAAAATTAGAGAGGAAACAAAATCTACAGCTAGAAATCCCCGAGATTAATACTAAATTCTCAGAAATAGATAATACACTGAAAGGCCAAAGGGGTAAAAGAGAATCAATGGAAGACCAAATTAATGAGATTGAAGACAAATACCAGAATACTTCTTTGGAAAGTAATCAATCAGAAAAAAAGATGAAAACAATATGCAGATAGCCTAAAATTCATGTGGGATACAAACAAAAGGAAAAAAAAAAAAAAAAAAAATTACATGTAATCAGAATTCCAGAACAGGAGGAGAAAAAGAAACCACTGAGAAAATTTTCCAAGCTTTGTTGGAAGAGAAGTTATTTGATATGATGATAGATGAGAATATATTCATTCAGGAAGTCCAATGAACACCAAACAGAATAGACCTCAAAAGAAAATCACCAAGACATGTCATCATCAAACTCACCAAAAACAAATACCAAGGTTCCTGAAAGCACCATGGGAAAAATGGAAAGTTACCTAAAAAAGACAACCAATTGGACTAACCTCTGATTTCTCAGGAGGAACAATGCAGGTTAGAAAGCAATGAAATGTTATACATAAAATTCTGAAATAGAAAAATTTCCAACCAAGAATTAAATACCCAGCAAGATTGTCCTTCAAGCACAATAGTGGAATTAGGAGATTTCCAGATAAGCAGAAATTAAGGGAATTCATTAAAACCCCACCGACCTCACATGAGATAATAAAGGGACTCCTTTGGGTAGAGAACCAATAATAGCAAACAACAACAAACCATTAATACACATGATGATATAACCCAGAAACCAACCCAGTTATGGAAGTATCAAAAGAAAAATAAACCTACAAGATTTTAAAGGAGAGAGAACCTGAGACATCACTTAGTAAATGAGGACAAGTACAAATCAGAAAGAGGAAAAAAATAGTGTAGTTATAGAACTTCTAAGTGCTGAAGAAATCAAGAGAGTTGTAAGATAGAATGGACTGTTCTAAACTTGGGGAGAAAATTATAAATGACCAGGTAACCTTGAAGAAAAATGATAAACCTTCGCATCACAATAAAAGAGAGGACAAGAACAAATATTTAGGAAATATTAAAATAATTCCAATGATGTAAATGATAACACAATTCATAAACATAATAAGCTCAACAAAGAAAATTATATGGCACAAAGAAACCAGAATCACCATGAAAAAACACATAACAAAATGACAGCAAGCAATTCATACTTGTTAATAATGACACTTAATGTCAATGGATTAAATGGCACCACTCAAGAGACTGACAGTTTCAGACTGGATAAAAAACATAACCCATCAATATGCTATCCACAAGAGACACAGCTTAGAGAAAAAGCCCACAAATTGAATAAAAATCAAAGGTTGGAAGGAGATATATCAAACAAATGGCAACCAAAAAAGAGCAGAAGTGGCAATATTACTTTCTAATAAAATTGATATTAAGAGACCATGCTAAAAGACAAGAAAAGACATTAAATAATGATTAAAGGATCAATTGAACAAGAAGATATAACCATAATAAATATCTATGAACCCAATATAAAAACCCCAAAGTACATAAATAAGACTTTAATGGAATTGAAATAGCAAATAGATGACTCCACAGTCATAGAAGGAGACTTTAAAACACCACTTTCAATGAAAGGCAGAATAACTTGAAAGAAACTCAGCAAAAACACACAAGAGCTAAACAATATAGTCCACCAACTTGACCTTATATACATCTACAGAGCACTTCACCCAACAACAGCACAATATACATTCTTTTACAGTGCACACAGAACATTCTCCAAGATAGATCATATGTTAGGCCATAAAGCAAGTCTTGATAAATTAAAAAAAAAAAAAAAAAACATTTAAATACTGCAAAGCATCTTTTCAGATCACAATGCTATCAAATTAGAAACCAAAAATAAGATCAATGGAAAAAGACCAAACACATGGAAACTGAACAACACCCTCCTTGAGAAGGACTGGGTAAGACAAAAATAACAAATGAAATTTTAAAAAATCCTTGAATTAAATGAGAATAAAATACTACATACCAAAATCCTTGGTTCACAGCAAAATCATTGATTAGATGCCAATTTATAGCAATAAATGCACACATCAAAAAAGAAGAACCAAAATCAACACTTTACACCAACATCTCCAACAATTAGAAAAAGAACACCAAGAAAAGCCTACAGTCACCAGAAAAAAAGGAAATAATAAAGATTCGAGCAGAAATCAATAAAGCAGAAAATAGAAAAAAAAAAAATCAACAAAACTAAGTTGATTTTTTTTAAAAAAAGATTAATAAAATTACAAAACTCTGGCAAATTTAACAAGAAAAAGAGGGAGATAATACAAATAACACAAATAAGAAACGAATTGGGAAACATCACAACAGAACCAACTGAAATAGGGAAGATAATATCAGGATACTATGAAGAACTGTACTCCAACAATTTTGAAAATCTGGAGGAAATGGACAAATTTCTAGAAACATACTACTTACCTAAACTAACACAGTTTGAAGTGGAAAAGTTGAACCGATCCCTAACAAAAAAAGAAATCAAACAGGTCTTAAAAAAATTACCAAAAAAGAAGTCCTTCCTCAAATGGTTTCACCAGAGATTTCTACCAAACATTCAGAGAAAAGACACCCACCCTACTCAAACTGTTTGAACACATGGAAAATAATGGAATTCTCCCAAATTCATTTTATGAAGCAAGAATAATCTTGATACCAAAACCAGGCAAAGACATCACTAAAAAGGAAAACTACAGACAAATATACCTCATGAATATAGATGCAAAAATCAAAAAAAAAAAAAACCTAGCCAATAAACTCCAACAACGTAACCAATAAATGATTCATCATGATCAAGTGTGATTTATATCAAGTATGCAAGGATGATTCAATATTAGAAAAACAAACAATGTCATCTACCACACAAATAAAACAAAGGAAAAGAACTACATGATCACATCAATTGATGCAGAAAAGGCATTTGATCAAATCCAACACCCATTCCTGATCAAAACTTTCAGCAAAATAAGGGACATTCTTCAACATAATGAAGGATGTGTATGCAAAACCAACAGCCAACATTATTCTCAATGGAGAGAAACAGAACCCATTCCCCTTCTTACCAGGAACCAGACAAGGATGCCCTCTATTACCACTTCTATTCAACATTGTACTGGAAGTCCGAACCAGGGCAATCAGGCAAGAGGGGAAATGAAAGGCATCCAAATTGGTAAGGAAGAAGTCAGACTATCCTCATTAGCTAGTGACATGATCCTTTACTTAGAAAACACAAGAATAATCTACTGGCACTAAATAAGAAATTTAGAATAGTGGTAGGTACCAGATCAACATCCAAAAATTAGTTGAATTCCCCTACACCAGCAAAGAAATTGCTGAAAAAGAAATAAGAAAATCAATACCATTTA
>NW_006921812.1:1874847-1876201 GCF_000298275.1 Orycteropus afer afer | reverse complement strand
AAACCACCTCACTGCCATTGAGTTGGATCTGACTCATAGCTAACCCTCCTTGGGTTTCTGTGGCAGTATCTCTACAGAAGTAGATTGCCCAATCTTTCTGAGAAGGGGCTGGTGAGTTTGAACTACCAGCCTTCTGGTTAGCAGTGAAATGCCTTAGGCACTACCATTTGCAATACCTACCAAAAATAAAATAAAATAAAATACTTGGGGATAAATCTTACCAGGGACACAAAAGACCTGTACAAAGAAAACTACAAGACTGCTTCAAGAAACCATAAACCATAAGCGATCTACATAAATGGAAGAACATAACATGCACATGGATAGGAAGATTGAACATTGTGAAAATGTCAGTTCTACCCAACACAATATACATTGAATGCAATCCAAATCCAAATCCCATCAACATTCTTTAAGGATATGGAAAAGCCAATCACTAACTTTATATGGAAAGGAAAGAGACTTTGGATGAGCAAAGCACAACTGAAGAAGAACAAAGTAGGAGTTCTCACAGTGCCAGATTTCAAAATCTACTATATAGCCACAGTAGGCAAAACTATCTGGTACTGGTACAATGACAGACACATAGACTAATGAAATAGAATTGAGAACCAAGAAATACATCCATAGACCTGTGGTCAGCTGATCTTTGACAAAGGGCCAAAATCCATTAAATGGGAAAGAGATTGTCTGTTTAACAAATGATGGTGGCAAAACTGGAGATTCATTTGTAGAAAAATGAAACAAGTTCTATACCTCACACTATACACAAAAACTAACTCCAGATGGATCAAAGACTTAAATGTAAAACTTAAAACTATTAAGTTCCTTAAGGAAAAACTAGGTGAAAATTTAGGGGCCCAAATATATGGCATAAATAGACTATCAAACATAACTCAAAATGCACAAACAGCAGAAGAGAAACTAGAATGAATGGGACCTTCTAAAAAATTTAAATTTTTATGTGCTTCCAAAGATTCTCCAAAAGAGTCAAAAGGGAACCTACAGATTGGGGAAAAATATTTGGCAATGACATATCTAACAAGGGACTTATCTGTAAAATTTATAGAAAACCCCAACACCTCAGCAACAAAAAGACAAATAATTCAATTAAAAAATGGGCAGAAGACATCAATAAACACTTCACCAAAAAAGATATTTAGGCAGCCAACAAACATATAAAGAAATGGTGATGATCATTAGCCATTAGATTGTTGGGAATAAAAACAGCAAAGGGATATCATCTTCCCCCAGCACTAGTAGCAAAGTTCAACAAGATAGAAAAAAATCAAATGCTTGTGAGGATGCAGAGAGAGTGGGACTCTCATACATTGCTGGTGGGACTGTCAAATGA
>NW_006921812.1:1865756-1870577 GCF_000298275.1 Orycteropus afer afer | reverse complement strand
TAACAACAACAACAACAAAGAATGTTGATGGGATCTGGATTGGGATTGCATTGAATGTATAGATTGCTTTGGGTAGAACTGACATTTTCACAATCTTCAATCTTCCTATCCACTAGCATGGGATGTTCTTCCATTTATGTAGATCTCGTATGGTTTCTTGAAGTAGTCTTTTACAGTTTTCTTTGTACAGGTCTTTTGTGTCCCTGGTAAGATTTATTCCCAAGTATTTTATTCTTTTGGTAGCTATTGTAAACAGTATTGATTTCCTTGTCTTTTTCAGCCATCTCTTTGCTCCACACAGAGATTTTAAGTGATGATCAAAACCAAAAAACAAACTCTCTGCCTTGGAGTTGATTCTGACTCATAGTGACCCTGTAGGATAGAATAGAATCATAGGATTTCCAAGTCTGTAAATTTTTATGAAAGTAGATTGCCACATTTTTCTCCTGCATAGACTGGTGGGTTAGAACTGTAAATCTTTAGGTCTGCAACAAAGGTTTCAACCACTGCACCCTCAAGAGCCCTTTAAGTGATAATGCCCACAATTAAAATTTGTTGTTGTGTTTGCCATTGAGTCAGATTCTACTCATAACGACACCTCCTTGGGTTTTGAGGCGGCATCACTATGGAAGTAGATTGCCCCACCTTCCTTTGAGGGGTAGCTGGTGGATTTGAAACTCCAGCTTTCTGGTTAGCAGTCAAATGCCTTAGACATTATGCCACCAGAGCTCCCACAATTAAAATAGTTAGGAATAAGTGATTTCCCAGAAACTCCTTATTTATTTAGGCTGACTAGAAAAGTTAGTGGGCAAAATTACGAAGTGCAAAATTTTGTGAGCAGACAGATTCATTGCAGTGCTTTCTATTTACAGTGCACTGCCAAGGTCCATCATAAAATTTACTTATGAAGGAGTTAGCTAACAGGTATCTCCACTTCTCATTTGCATGTGTTTGTTTGTTTGTTTTTGTTTTATCATCTCATTAACATTAAGCAATATCCTAATGACTAGGATAGTACTGGGGCTTCCTTGGTGTTCTCGGCTGATAGCATTTGTGTGTAAAATTCTTCTATTTATTCTGTTTCTTCACCTCCTCTCTATCATACTAAACGGGGTAAGTCAGTATAGCAGCACAGACCTCATGTCAACATGCTAAGAATTCTACAAAATGCCTTTACAAAATGTACTATAGTGATTAAGAGAATGAAGTTTGAGACCAAACTGTGAGGTTGGAGTCTTGGCTCTACCGATTGTTAGCTGCATGATCTTGAACAAAATTGTGCCTCAGTTTTCTCGTCTCTAAAATGAGTAGAACAAGAAGATCCAGATCCTACTGATTTTGTGAAAATTATATAAGATATATAAAAATTAATAGTGTCCCTGCATAAAATAATATGTAAATACTAACTACACTTTTATTGTTGTTGTAGTTGTTACGTGCCATCGAGTCAGACCCGATCATAGTGACCCCTCTTTGGGTTTCTGAGGCAGTATCACTACTGAAGTATTGTTATAGTAATAATTACCATCACCTTTATTGTATCTATGGGAGCTCTGATGGAGTAGTGCCTAAGGCATTTGACTGTTCAAAGCCACCATCCACTCTTCAGAAAGAAGACTGGGCAATCTACTTTACAGAGATACTGACTTGGAAACACAAGGAGGGGTCACTATGAGTTGGGATCAACTGGAGGGCAGTAAGGTTTTTTGTTTTTTGTTTTATTATATCTTTACCTGTTGTAGTATACAATATTTTACATCAGAAATTTAATATTCTTATTCCAGTATATAGACTGTAACCTTAATTTGAAATTTATATAATATAAATAATGGATAACATGAAGGAGAAGAGATAAATAGTATTTTTAAGACATCAGATTCACATTGGAGAAACTGGAGGAAACTGAGACAGAAAAGTTTATAAACTACTCAATGTCACTCAAATAGTAAGTTGTGACATGTGTATAAACTTAAATGTTTGTTTAAAACCCATATAGTTAACTGCCAAGTCATTATATGGCATCTATATATTACATATACTTTTCTATATTTTCAAGACTATTATCTAGAACGAACTTCATTATATATTTCTATGCAAGCTCCTCTGAGGTAAACATGTTTCTAAATTGTGAAAGTTTTTTTTTTAACCATAATAAAGCATTTATACTTATCACATTAAATAAAACTCTAAATTGTTTGCATCACAAGGTCTGGGAAGCTCTTTAAATAAACTTATATTTGATTAGCCCCAAAGAAGTGTTCTTAACGTATGTTCTCACTACTGTCTTCGTAATATCTCATCTACGTCTTCAGATATATTATATGAAAATACATCCATGAATAACACTTCATATATAAAGAATAACTCCATAAAAAACAGGGTTAACTTCTTAAATAGTACCTGAAAAATATTCTATTTGATAAACCACAAATTAACAACATGATGATCATGAATAAACAAATCTAACTGTTTAATTCTATTAATTATTGAGTACATCTATTTCAAGTTTGCATTGAGGAAACAAGACAGAGACAGATACAGCCCAAACTCCATTTAGCACATGAGGAGCACAGGTATTCTGCCTTTCCAGAAATGAATATCATATCAGTCTCAATGTCTAGTAACCCCATAATTCTACTCAGGAGCAGTTACATAATAAATGATTGCAGATCCCTTAGAGGAAGTATATGGAAATATATACCTATAATAGTGTCATGGGGTCTTTTCTCAAGGTAATAATAGATTTCCCCTCAAGAAGGGTCTCATGTCCACCCAAAAGCTCCTCTAAAGAAAGGTCTGGCATTCTACTTCCAAAAAATCGACCACTGGAAACCCTATGGATCACAATTTAACTTACACATATGGGATCATCATGTGTCAATGTTGACTCCATGACAAGTAGTTTAGGTTGTAGACTCACTCAAGTCCAGGAACTGGGTGAAAAGTCTTGTCTAATTATGGTGATGATTCGTGGTATGTTTTTGTTTATCATTTCTTGTCCTTTGTTTGGGTTTGGTTTAATTTTGTTTTTATTTTACTTACAATTATACAGGCGTTAGTGAAGAATACTGAAAGTACCATGGACTGCCAAATGATCTAACAAATCTGTTCTGGAAGAAGTTCAGCTGGATTGCTCCTTGAAAGAGAGAATGGTCAGAGTTTGCCTCACCTACTTTGGTCATGTTGTCAGAAGGGACCATTCTCTAGAGAAGGATGTCATGCTTGGTAAAATGGAGAGTCAACAAAAGAGGAGAAGACCCTCAACGAGATGGATTGACACAGTGGCTGCAATGACAGGTCCAGATATAGCAAGGATTGTGAGGCTGGCACAGGACCAGGCAATGTTTTTTGTTCTGTTGTATATAAGGTTGCTATGCATCAGAGCTGACTCGATGGCACTGAACAACAACAGCAACATACAAGATTGACTTATACAGTAAGATTTTCATAACTGTTTATCTATTTCAATCCTATGGATACAAGGATCACTAAGCAATTAAAAAATGTCTTCAATAATCACATCATTCTCATCACTGTTTAGGCCCTACTTCACTATAGTAACTATGTCTACCATCCCAGGACTCTTACTGAAATCAAGGGTCCCTTTCAATGTGAGTATTATTCACTGTCATCCCTGCCCTACAGGATATAACATTCAAGGATAAAAGCTCTGCAGTGGATTTACTCAATGTATTTCTCAATATTTTAGGGAAGAGGTGATTAAAATTTTAAAACTATTTATTTAACAACTATTCAAACATTTATATCACTTGAAATTATATTTGAACACTATTTGTAAATCCCTTTCTGTTAACTTTCTGAATTCAATCATTATCCTTTTAGCACATAATAATTTCTGTATAGCACTTGTGGCTACAGAATGGTGAAAGTGAGTGTAGGGTAGAGTCCTTTTCCTTACTTTCCCATTAAATTATCACAGTTACTTGAATTGTTCCTATAGGACAAAAATTCTTACTATCAATTAAGCTCTTAGTTTCTTTTTGTTTTTGTTTTTGTTTTTTAATGTACCTGACCCTTTGCTGCAATTTTACCATACAGCAAACTAGGAGAACTATATATATATATTTATATATATAAAGTTTGGCACCAAATCACATTTGGTGGCAAAATCTGACCTATACTGATGTTAACAATGATAGTCTTATTTATCTCATTTGGCATGAATGTTGAGAAACATTAATGTATTAAGTTATAGAGAAATCTTGGAGTCATTATAAATTGCCAAACCAAATCCTTGCTGTCATGCCAGTTACAACTAATAATGACCCTATAGAACAAAGTAGAACTACCTCACAGGGTGTCCAATGCTATAAATCTTTACAGAAACAGATTGCTGAATTTTCCTCCTGTGAAGCAGCTAGTGGGTTAGAACCACCAATCTTTTGTTTAGCAACTGTGTGCTTAAGCACTACACAAATAGGGTTCCTCATGTTATATAACAGATATGCAAAATCCATTTAATGAAAGCTATCAAAATTGCTGTCTTCTAATGACTGTGGACTGTGAACACAAGCTGTACTTGATGTTATATACTCAGTCTTTAGAAGCTTATAAGACTTAGAGGAATTTCATCAATTTCATTCCCGATTACATATAACAACACTTGATCCCAAGTGTTTCAGATACAGGATTGTAGACATATATTTTATTTCTCTTTTGATTGGATTGGATCAATATGTCTCCATTTTTCACATATCCTATGAGGTATGTGGGAGCTCTGGTAGCATAGTGGCTAAAGCACTTGACTGCTAACCAGAAGGCTGGCGGTTCAAACCCACCAGCCACTCCTCGGAAGGAAGG
>NW_006921812.1:1856241-1864676 GCF_000298275.1 Orycteropus afer afer | reverse complement strand
TTTTTTCAATATTCCTTGTCTTCACCTACTTAAAAGTCTTATTTTCATTGGATGCTATATAACTTGACACATTGGAGTCAAACAAACAGTGGTAGCATCTTCTTAAAAATGTCAGTAGTTAGCTCCTATATTTTGTCTTTGAGCCATTTTGATTCCTGTCAGTAGGTCAAAATCAGTAGTCCTGAAATGGATAAAGAATGGAAAGAAATATATTCCTTCCCCTCACTTGAATACAGTTTCTTCTCTGATTTACCAATGACCAATTGCAGCTGGCTCTGTCCCTGCATGGGCTACCTCCAAGCTTTGGGATTGCCAGTTTCTCCCAGTGACACTATCAGTAATGAGTGTGAATATTCCCTACTGCTCTTTGTACCACCTAATTCTCTTAAAGCCACTGGAATGTGCTCCACTGGGTTCACTGACAATCTACACCAGCTTCCTGTCCCTGCCAGCTGTGTTGATGTGACACCCCTTTAACACTCTTCCCTGAGGTTACACTCTTCCTTCATCTGGGAAATTCTCCCTATAACTTGCAAAAGTTCTCATAGACTTCTGAAGGTTTTTTCTTACATATGGCAGATAAGGAAGCTGTAGTATTGACCCAAGCATGTGACAATCTTGAAGTGAATCAGAACTTCACATCTCTGTCTCAATGATTTCCCTCACATTAGAAGTGTGAACATTTAGTCTTTGAGCATTCTCTCTACCTTCTCTCTTGGGGAAAGTAAGAGTGAGAAATAAATGTCTCAGAGAAACAAGTTCAATTTTCTGTAGATTCATGCATTTTGGGAACTCCTACCATTGTACATCCCATATGTAATGGTTGATGAGGTGATGCACTTTCCCCATAAGCATCCTTCTAATTAACAAACATAGCTGCCCATACCCTACTAATCACTCATTTTTCCCAGGGAAGAAGAATTCCATCTTTTCCAAGGGCTTAAAGTATATATCAAAGGGGGCCTTTGTCACAGTCTCATCACCTCACACCTGTGCTTTGTCATAAACTAATCATTTTATCTTAGAGATAGCAGTACTTTAGGGTCTTATGATATCATTGAATTTTATTTGCTTTTAACCTCTGTCTTATAAACTTAAAACATTTATGTTTTGTGTTCTATTAAACACCTACATCAAATAAAAAATTTTCTGTTTCAAAATTTTACCCAAATCTGCTCCCTGACTACTATTGTTATTCCCTTTTAAGCATCTGTTATCAAGAAACTAATGCAAGCAGAGAGGCATTGAACACACAGCATGGTAAGTGTTTATTTGGGTACTCATTTAAAAGCTAAACTGCATGGGGTAGAGTGTAGAATGGCCACAGCTCTTGCTGTCCAGCATTTAAGAAGTGTGAGCTGATATGTTCCCTTGAACTAGTTGAACTAGATTGAATAACTGCAAAATTTCACAGTATTTAGAGATGTGTTAAATATCTTAATTCAAAGTAAAGAGAGGCTATCTCTTGAAACAGAGGGGATGCTGAGCAAGTAGCAGTTTGTGACCTCGATTTCAGATTCAGGACCTCCTACTACATATAATTTGTTAACAGAGCCTACAGGGAAAACGGAAACAAGAAGCCCTTGAGGTTCAAACACCAAGAATAAGTTAAAACATTTGCACCCCAGATATCTTCATTTTATAAGACCTTTTACAGAAAAAAATTGGAGGTAAATGTCTAGAGTCTAAACATGAGATGGTCCATTAGCACCTTTAAAGGGACATCAGCTCCCATGGAAAGAAGAAAAAACAGAATTGAATTTTCTCACCAGGATTTACTCATGAGTCATCAGCTAGTGAGGATACAGCCACAAAGGGAAAAAAAAATTACATTTACATTTTCTCACTAATTTAAGAGGTGAGAAAGAGGTCAAAAATATAAGGGTTTGTTAATTTTCTAGTTGGAATTGACTTTGCTGCTTCTCTGAGAATAAGAGAGAAGGATGTGTAGCAAATCTAGTCCTGCTCTGTAGGCTGAGAAAATATTGCTACACTGAGATCTGAGGGCAAAATCCCATAATTTGGTGGTTTTGCTCTAAAACATGTTCTCCTGTTCCCACAGAGCTCATTTATAGCACCAAACAGTTTCTCCCTGTCATTTCCTATTGTGTCCTCAATTTCCATATTTTTGTCTGTCCTTTAGAGATCATCCCTGTCATAACCAATCTTACTTTGGACTTGTTGTCATCTTTCCTTGAGCTGTTCCAACCCCTTTTTTCTGCTGTCTCCTTCAGTTGCCATCACCCAAAACTTAATGAGGCAGACCTTCTCTCAGGTGAAAATGCTCAGAATGGACTTTCTATAGATGGGGTATCACTCAGGAGCGTCTTTTTCTTGTGTTTATGAGACACCTCAATTTCAGCAATGCTGAGTTGTTTAGGTTTCTCTTTAGTTATGATGATCAAAATGATAAAGTTAGCATTTGAAATATCTAATATATTCAGAAAACTTTTGTGAATCACTCCTTTTGCATACTTTTGCTACTTTACTATACTGATACTGGTAGTAGTCTATGTGGCTTGTATATTCATGAGTGCCAATATCTTTGAAGGATAACTGGAGGCTATAGTTGTCCCAATTACATATAACAAGTGTTTATATGTATATATGTGTGTGTGTGTCTGTGTGTATAATGTGTAAATGTTATATATTTTAGCCAACTGTGGTGTATTTGAGTTTGAAATGCAAATTTCTGAAATCATGATTTGTTCTCTATCAGACATTTAATGAAAGCTATCAAAATTGCTGTCTTCTAATGACTGTGGACTGTGGACACAAGCTGTACTTGATGTTATATACTCAGTCTTTAGAAGCTTATAAGACTTAGAGGAATTTCATTAAGATAGTTATTCCAAAATTCAAACTGATTGATTTCATTTTATGATTAAAAAATAACCAATGCATACTTATTTTTTAAAAAAGACATTTAGATTAGTATAAAGAAGAAAGTTAATTTTTTCAAAGAAATTCTGTAGGGATTGTCATTTTTGTACATGTATTTCAACATTAATTATGTTTGTCTATATGTATGTGATACATACATGTTGTAATATAGATACATCATATCAAAATGATATGTTCTTAAAAAAAAAAATTGGGGGAATCTACTTCTATAGAGATACCACCTCGGAAAACCAAGGAGGGGTTGCTATGAGTCAACTTGATGGCAATGAGTTTGGTTTATATAGAAGTTATGTAATATTTATTACAATAATTTTCTTCTACCACTAACTCTTCCACCGCTCTTCTGTCAGTTTGCCATACTTTGTGGCTTGTATGTTGCTGTGAAATTGGAGGCTATGCCACCAGTATTTCAAATAGCAGCAGAGTCATCCATGGTGAACATGTTTCAGCAGAGCTTTCAGACTAAGACAGACTGGGAAGAAGTAAGAGGCCATCAACTACTCAAAGAATTGGCCAGTGAAAACCATATGAATAGCAGTGACACACTGTCTGATATATTACTAGAAAATTTTATGGATAGCCCTGGAGCAATGTCTGATTTAGTCCCAGAAGGTGAGTTCCTCAGGTCAGAAGGCACTAAAACATATTACTGGGCAAGATCTGCCTCCTCAAAGTAAAGTCAACCTTAATGATGTAAATAGAATAAAGCTTTCGGCACCTCCATCTGCTGATGGGGTACAGCTCGAACCAGGAAGAAACAGCTGCAAATAGCCATTAATAATAGGAATGTGGAATGTACAAATATGAATGTAGATAAATTAGAAGTTGTCAAAAATGAAACGGAATGCATAAGATCAATACCCTAAGCATAGTGAGCTGAAATGAACTGATATTGGCCATGTTGAATCAGATAATCATACAGTCTACTATGCCAGGAATGACAAATTGAAGATAAATGATGCCACGTTCATTGTCACAAAGAATGTTTCAAGATCTATCATGAAGTACAATGCTATTAGTGATAGGATAATACACATATGCCTACAAGGAAGACCAGTTAATACTGCTTTCATTCAAATTTATACATCCATAACTAAAGCCAAAGAAGAAGACATAGAAGATTTTTACCAACTGTAGTCTGAAGTTGACCAAACATGCAATCAAGATGTATTGATTATTACTGCTGATTGCAATGTGAAAGTTGGAAACAAAGAAGAGTCACTGGTACTTAGAAAATATGGCTTTGGTGATAGAAATGATGTCAGAAATAGCATGAAGGAATTTTGCAAGACCAATGACTTATTCATTGCAAATACATTTTTCAACAACATAAACAGTGGCTATACATGTGGACCTTGGCAGATGGTATACACATGAATCAGAATGACTACATTTGTGGAAAATGGTGATAAAGGAGTTCAATATCTTAAGCCCAAACAAGACCAGGAGCTGATAGTACAACAGACCATCAATGTTCATACATACTTTTCTCATTTTGTTAGAAGGTACCATTCCTTTGAGAAGGATATCATGCTTGGAAAAGTGGAAGATCAGCAAAAAAGAGGGAGGCTTTCAATGGGATGGATTGACACAGTGGCTACAATGATGGGCTCAGGTATAGCAGAGATTGTGAGGTTGGCACAGGACCAGGAATTGTTTCCTTCCATTGTGCATAGGGTCACTATGAGTCAGAGACAACTCAATGTCATCTAACAACAATAACAACAAAGTTCAAGATGAAGCTGAAGAAAATTAGAACAAGCTCATGAGAGACCAAATATGACCCTGGTTACATCCCACCTGAATTTAGAGACCATCTGAAGAATAGATTTAATGCATTGAATACTAATGATGAAAGACAAGATGAGTTATGGGATGACATCAAGGACATCAAACAGGAAGAAAACCAAAGGTCATTAAAAAGACAAGAAAGGAGGAAAAGACAAAAATGGATATCAGAAGATACTGTGAAACCTGCTCTTGAATGGAAGAAATGTCAAAATAAAAGAACTGAACAGAAGATTTCAAAGAACAGCCCAAGAGAACAAAGTAAATTATTGTAATGAATGTACAAAGACCCCAAGTTAGAAAACCAAAAAGGAAGGACATGCTTAGCATTTCTCAAGCTTAAAGAAATGAAGAAGAAATTCAGCTCTCAAGTTGCAATATTGTAAGATTCTATGGGTGAAATATTAAATGATGCAGGAAACATTCAAAGAAGATGGAAGGAATACAAGAGTCACTGTATCAAAAAAAGTGGTTGATGTCCAACTATTTCAGGAGGTGGCATATGATCAAGAACCAATGGTATTGAAGAAAGAAGTCAAAGTTGCACAGAAGGAATTGGTGACAAACAAGGGTCTAGGATTGACAGAATACTCATTGAGATGTTTGAATAAATAGACACCATGTGGGAGTCACTTACTTAACTATGCCCATTAATTTGGAAGACAACTACCTGGGAAACTGACTGGAAGAGATACAAACTTATACCCATTCCAGAGAAAGGTGAACCAATAGAATGTGGAATGGTGTCACTAATATCACACACAAGTAACATTTTGGTGAAGATAATTCAAAAACAGTTGCAGCAGTATATTGACAGGGAACTTCCAGAAATCAAAGTCAGATTCAAAAGAGGATGTGGAATGAGGGATATGATTGATGATGTCAGATGTGTCTCGGTTGAAAACAAAGAATACCAGAAAGATGTTTACTTGTGTTTTATTGACTATGCGAGAGCACTAGACTGAATGGATCATAATGAATTACAGATAACATCAAGAAGAATGAGAACTCTAGAACACTTGAATGTGCTCATGAGGAACTTGTACATAGACGAGGAGGCAGTCTTTTGAATAGAACAAGAGGATCCTGCATAATTTAAAATCAGGAATGGTTTGGGTCAGAAATTTATCCTTTCACCATACTTGTTCAGTATCTATGCTGAACAAATAATCTAATAAGCTGGACTACATGAAGTGCACGGCATCAGGATAGGAAGAAGACTAATTAACAACCTGTGATATGCAGACAACACAACCTTGCTCTCTGAAAGCGAAGATAACTTGAAGAACTTACCGATGAAGATTAAAGACAACCATCTCAACTTAAAGAAAACAAAAATCCTCACAAGTGGACCAATAAGCAGCATCATGATGAATGGAGAAGATTTAAGTTGTCAAAGATTTCATATTACTTCGATCCACAATCAACACCCATGGAAGCAGCAAGAAATCAGACATATTGCACTGAGCAAATCTGCTGCAAAAACCTCTTTAAAATGCTGAAGTAAAGACGTCTGAAAGCTAAAGTGTGCCTAACCCAAGCCATGATATTTTCAATAGCCTCATATGCATATTAAAGCTGGACAATGAATAAGGAAGACCAAAGAAGAGTTTATGCTTTTGAGCTTGGTGTTGGCAAAGAATACTGAAAGTACCATTGACTGCCAAAACAACAAACAAATCTCTCCTGGGGAAAGTGCACCTGGAATCCTTCTTGGAAGCAAGAATAGTCAGGCTTCATCTCACCTACTTTGATCATGTTGTCAGAAGGAACCATTCTCAGGAGAAGGATATCATGCTTGGTAAAGCGCTTGGTAAACAAAAAAGGGGAAGGCCCTCAGTAAAATGGATTGACACAGTGGCTGCAAAAATAGGCTTAAGTATAGGAAGGATTATGAAGACAGTGTACAACTGGACAGTATTTTGTTCTGTTGTATACAAGGTCACTGTGAGTCAGAACTAACTCAACAGCAACTAAGAACAAAAACAGCATTAACTCTTAGGTTTCTGTTGGTAGTCACATTGCCCATGCAACATTATATTTAATAGTCGGTTATATGTAATATTATTTCATTTGTGCATACATCTGGATGTTTTATTTTAAGGGCGACTATTTGTACTAAAAGGAGCTCTGGTTACATAGTGGTTAAGGAATTTGGCTGCTAATCAAAAACTCAGTAATTTAAATGCATCATCCGACCTGCAGAAGAAAGATAAGACAGTCTGCTTTCATAAAGATTACAGCCTTGGAAACTCAATAGGGGCCACTATGAGTTGCAACTGACTAGATGGCAATGAGTTTGATTTTGGTTATGTAGGAAAGGAGCTCTGGTGTTATAGTAGTTATGACATCTGGCTACTAACCAAAAGGTCTGTGCTTTGAACCCACCAGTTTCTCCATAGGAGAAAGATGAGGCAGTCTGCTTCCATAAAGATTTACAGTCTTGGAGACCCAGTAAGGGTCACTGTGAGTCAAAATCAACTCGATGGCAATGAGTTTGCTTTTGCTATATGTTGTAAAAAGCTCTGCTGGTGTAGTGATTAAGGCATTTGGCTGCTAACCAAAAGTCTGTGGTTTGAACTCACCATTTGCTCCATGGACTAAAGATGAGGTGGACTACTTCCATAAAGATTTACAGCCTTGGAAACTCACTGAGGGTAGCTATGAGTCAGAATTGACTCAACAGCAGTGAGTTTTGTTGGTTTGAATATGTTGTGATCAAGAATGTGGATCTTTAAGCTAGGTTTAATGGGTTCCAATTTTGTCTCCTTTTCTTCTTAGCTGTGTTATATTTCCTAAATTGTTTAACGTTTCTGGGCCTTGTTTTTCCTGTCTATAACAATGAAGTTAAAAATCATAGCTGCCTCTTACGGTTGTTATTAAATAAATGAGTTAATGCATATAAAGGGGACACTGGTACTTCAGTGTTAGAATTCTGGCCTTCCATGTGGGAGATCCAGATCTAATTTCTAGATGATATATTTCATGCACAGCCACCATGTCTGTAATTTGAATGCACCAGACCATCTGCAGAAGAAAGATAAGACAGTCTGCTTTGGTGAAGATTTACAGCCTTGGAAACTCAGTGGGGGTCCCTGTGAATTGGAATATACTCAATGGCAATTAGTTTGGCTTTGGTTATGTAGTAAAGGACCTTTGGTGGTATAGTAGGATCTGACTCATAGAGCTCCTATGTACAACAAAATGAAACGCTGTCCGATCCTGCCCCATCCCCACGGTCCTTGCTATACCTGAGCCCATTCTTGCAGCCACTGTGTCAATCCATCTTGTTGAGGGTTTACCTCTTTTTTTTATCACAGATCCTCTACTTATTTTAGCATGATATCCTTCTCCAGGGACTAATCCCTCCTAATAACATGCCCAGAGTATGTGAGAAAAAGTCTGGCTATCCTCACTTCTAAGGAGCATTCCGGCAGTACTTCTTCCAAGACAGATTTGTTGATTCTTCTATCAGTTCCTGGTATATTCAGTGTTCATCATCAACACCATAATTCAAATACATCAATTTTTCTTCAGTTTTTCTTATTAATTGTTCAGCTTTTGCATGCCTATGAGGCAATTGAAAATACCATGGAGTACTTTAGTCTCTGTTGTTGTTGTTGTTATTTGCCATCGAGTCGGCCCCGACTCATAGCAACCCCTCCTTGGGTTTCCGAGGCAGTATCACTATGGAAGTAGGAATGCCCAACCTTCCTTCCAAGGAGTGGCTGGTGGGTTTGAAC
>NW_006921812.1:1839523-1856141 GCF_000298275.1 Orycteropus afer afer | reverse complement strand
TGGTGGGTTTGAACCATCAGCCTTCTGGTTAGCAGTCAAATGCTTTAGGCACTGTGCTACCAGAGCTCCCTAATTAGTGTTTCTCAAGATCTCATTCTTTCTTTTAACTCTTATATAAGGCTGCATATTACTTTTTGTTTGATACTTAGTTAAAGACAAGAGTTACTGCCATCATTTATTATGAAATCAATGTTATGGATTTGAAAGTGGTATTGAATTCCTCTTTCTCTTTTTTAACATAATATGTCTAAATTGTCTCCTTTTTATCACTTGCAAACCCATCACCATATTTTGATAGTAATATTTCCCAGATAATATGTTACAAAAATTGTATCTTCTGTCAGCAGAGTTTGATTAATTAACCTGTAATTATTATATGCAAACCATTCCAAATTCATATTCTGTATCATAGCGACCCTATAGTGCAGAAAAGAACTACTTCGCAGGGTTTCCCAGACCATAAATCTTTATGGAAGCAGACTGCCACATCTTTCCCTCACGGAACAGGTGGTGGGTTCAAATAACTTATCTATTGGTTATCAGCCAAGTGCATAACCAGTGCACCACCAGGGCTCCATTAATGAGTACATATGTAGCTCCAAAATAAAGAATCATGATGGGGAAAATGGAAGGCATCATCCCTAAAGGTGTTTATGAACAAATTCTATGGTATTATTGGAAAACAAAAAAGGAGAAGAAACTAATTTTGGAAGGTTGGGTTATGAAATGCCATTGGGGTTTCAGAAAACTTCTGTAATTGAAAGAGGCTAAGAGGAAAGAAATTTCATTTTCCTGTAATAGCCTTTGTTTATTCACATCTCTACTGCACCCTTTCAAATCTCCTTAAAATAAGGTTTAGGAAAAAAAAAAATTAGAGCCAAATGGAAATAGGCTTTTTAATTCTATCCTTTTGTAATTCTGAGGCTACAACTGACCCTCCTCAATATGGTCTTCCTTTTTAACATTAATTACCTTGTTATCTTAGAGATGCAGCAGCTCTCCCCTGTCTGCTTAGGAAGAGTGCCAGCAGGTCAACAGTTGGAAGTGAATTACCATGATTGTTTGGGGCTTTAAAAAGCCCTCTCAGCTGTCTATTCTTCTTAGACTCCTGGTAGAGTCACTTGAGTATGTTTTCTAATTCAGTTTTCCTGTGTCCACTGTCCAGTAAACATATGTTTATACTGTATGTATATAACCAATTATACTGTGGCTAGGGGCAATGTCTCTTCTGGATTCTTCACATGCCAAGGCTTAGAAAACATGCTGTAGGACTCCTGGCATGCCCTCAGTCAAGAGGTGGGGGGAAAGGGTTATTCCACTTCCCACATGTTTTGCTCATTCAGATGATTGGTTATGACCAGTGAGGTGAACTGGCTTCTTGCTTTGTGTTTTCCCTAATATGAACTTTTTTCCACTCACCAGGCACTAGTGCTTATTAGCAAAAATGTTAAGATTCAGAACCATTATAAGGATATTGAAGTGAAAACACCCACTCTATTTACTTCCTTTGATTATTTTGACTACATCCATTTGTCACTTTAGCTTAAGGCCAGTTTGGCCAATTTGATTAAATTGACTGGTTTTTCACTGAAGTGACCAGTCAATGCTAACAAATTGGTTGTGTTTGTAGAAACTCATTAGGTTTTATCTCTTGCATTGTGTCTGCAATAGATATGGAATCAAGAATTTGACACACACTTGCTTTTAGCTTTTATGTCAAGGAGGGTAGAGAAAGGATCATGCCTGGAATTTTATAGATTTGAAATGGGAAAAATAACCATTATTGATTTAAGCTACAAGCTAGCTCCCAGGTATTAATTATTATCAAGACAATCATGTTTGTGATTGCATTGTGCTTTCCTGAAAGGTTTTTTTTTAATAAGCACTCGGTGTTACTCTCTTTACTCTGAACACCTGGATAGTCAATTAATGTGTGACCTGGAGGAAAGTAATGTCTACAGCAAGTGTCATGCAAATCGTTTCTTGGAACAGGAAAAAAAAAAAAAAAAAAAACAACACCCTGCTTTCTTGCCAAGGGTAGCAGTGCTGACCGTCAACATGATTCTGGTACTTGAGTTTCATTTATTTCATACTTCTTGTTTGCTCTCCCAAGGGCCACATATCTTCAAGGCTTCTGAATATCAACTGTGTAATTGCTGTAATAATAATCTTGTATAAAAGTCAGAAGCTTTGTACTATGCAGCAGAATTTCTGGCAGTTTTGTTTTGTGACCAAACAACAGTTTTAGCTACCAGCTATATTAATCACAAGGAATAATTTATGAAAATAAATTAGAGGATTGCTCTAACACTATCTTTTTGGCTGTTTTCATTTTCATGAAATATACTTATCTCAGTGCTTGTTGCCTGGCACTATCAGGCAAGCTCTGAGACCAGGAAATGCATCAGAAGCCTCTGGGATAACTCATGCTGTATCTATAAAAAAATTCTGATTGCAAACAAGGGAAGCTGAAGTTGATTAACTTATGCAAAAGGAAATTTAATGGGTTGATTTAATAAACTCATAGATGTAATAAAATGCTATGAAAGCAGGACAGAAATGAAAATAGAATCAGGGTTTCAGGTAGTGAAACCTTCAGGACAGTTTTTTGGGGTTATCATTATCTGAACAAATCCATTACCAGCTTTTCAATCTCTTTTTAAACTTGATTGGCCATACCATAAGAATATATCCAGTAGAGAAAAGATTATTCTCTAGTACAGTATTGGAATGGTTATGACAGGAAATGGAAATAGATATTGAGTAGCAAACACAACAAATATCCCCATCTATATTTGAAGTTGGGGTAATCACTGCAATACTATTGGAGAGTTTCAGTGTCATTAATCTCCAAATGGAGTCTGAGATCTCTTGTAATCCATCAAATAAAACGTTTTACTTGCCACAGAAACAAAACAAACTAACATAACAGGAAATGACTATAATGGTCATTGTTCTTATGTGGGGGATGTTTGCTTTATTAGTTTTTTAACAATGAGTTGAGTTTTTTAACTTTTCTTTAGAAAAGAAGAAAGTTAATGTAGGCTGCTTGAGAGGTGAGATTTTTTATCTGTATTGTATATTTCCATATCCACATACTGGCATATATAATTAATTTTCAGTATTATCTGCAATATGTAATCTCTTTAAAAATATTTTTTAGTTCTGGTAAGATGGCAGAATAGGCAGACAAACTACACAGACCCTCTTCAACAAATAAAAGGGGAACCAATTAACACAGGTACAGAAGATGATCCTGGAACCCTGAGATTTGAAAGGAAGAATACAGAAGTGGACTAAACTCCAACTAGTATAAGAACTTCCATGAAAACACCAAAAAAGGAGATATATGGAGCTGCAGTTTGTCAGCTGTCCTGATGGCATGGATAGCTTGGATAATGCCAAGTGGAGGATTAATCTAAAAATTGGTCCTGGCTGCACAGAGAACTGCACTGGTGGCTGGTGAATAAAACAGGCAACAGTGAAGAGGGAGATGGGGTGAGCTGTGGAATTTTGGCTGTCCACAGGGTACAGCCACTTTGAATGTTCACAAAGGGTTCAATCATTTGTATATTTAAAGCAACAGCTTTCTCTCAGATTCCAGGGACCTAAGAATAGGCTCCTATTGCCAGGAACTGCAAGGACATTCTAGACACTGAGGACTGGAAAAGTGCAACATTCCCCTTGTTACTCTTATATCCCGTACACTCTTGGTGAACAGAGGTGCGGATATCCCTCACTCCCACCCACCTTCTGGGCCAGCAGGAGTTCTATCCCAGTCTGTGTGCTCAGATGGAGCCTGGGTGCCCTGCCTCACTGTGCCCAAATTTTTATTTTAGTTTGTTTTTGTCTGTTTTAAAATTATTATTACTATTTTTTTAATCTCCTTTTTAATACTAGTCTTTCTTTTTCCATGCCCAGGTTCTAGTTTTCAGCTTTTTCTCTCTTCCATTTTCCTGGTTCCTTTTTTTTTTTTTTTTCTTTCTCATGGTTCTCCTTATTCTTTATTTCTCTTTTTTGTATTTTTCCCATTTTTTCTTCATTATTCTCCTACTCTACCTCTTTTCTTTTATTCCCCACTCCCAAGATATTGCTTTTTCTTTCTTTCTTTCTTTATTTCTATTCATATTTCTTTTAGCTTTTGGAAAGTATTTCTTTACATATTTCCCCCCATTCATTGCCTTTCTTATTTTTTTCCCCTTTCTTTCTTTTTTCTCTTTGGTGATTGTTGCTGTGTGTTTATGCAGTGTTTTTTTTTTTTTTTTTGTCCTCTTGCTTTTACTTTTTTGATGGTTTTTTGATTGTTGTTTTCTGTCTAACTGAGTGGAAGAAAGCAATTGTGTCCATACAACCAGCCACACTTGCACCTTCTGCAGCTCCACTTACTGAGGGAGAGCCACCACTTCTTTCTGCACCCATTGCCCAATGACACATGATCATCAATAAGAGCCTGACTCACTCTTAACTGATTTTTACAAACAGTTAACAGAAACCTGTGCAGCCACTCTCATTCTCTATCATATCTACCAGGAGATAGGTGATGAATGCATACATGCTACCAACTAGCAAACAGATGAGCATAGTACGCTGCTTACTGAGATACATCCAAAAAAAAGTCTTGAGAGAATCACTCCAACATTCAAATACCAATTAAATGTAAATGCAACAAAATCATAATGTCTTGGAGAAAACAGATCACCACAGTGAGCACAGAGAAGCAAGATAAAGCAGTAGAAACAAGGGAGCAGGATACAGACCCAGAACACATCCCTGAGGAAGAAGCAGCATTGGAATTCCCTGATAAAGAATACAAAAGAATTATATGTAGGTACTGTGATAGTTGGAGCTGTGTGTCAACTTGGCTGGACCACAATTCTGTGTGGTTTAAGCAATTGTGATGTGGGTTGTTCCAATAATGGGATCAGATGTATGTATTTTGAGCAGCCAATCCTTTGAAAAGAAGTTTCCCTAGGAGTGTGGACTGCTTCCAGTATATTTATGGATATCCTGAGAAAAGAGACATTCTTCTGTGGATCAGGATTCTGTTATGCTGCCTACAACTGTCCGTGAGTGAACAATCCACCATTCGGCCTGGAGATCTTGAATTTGTCATTCATTGGAGTCAACAACCAGTGCACTGCCTGCCAACCTTGAGCTCCCCAGCCCCTGCAGCTGCATGAGTTGGGAAAGCCTCCAGCTTGACATTTGATCCAAGAACTTTGGACTTGCCAGCTTCTACAAGTGTGTGAGCCATTTTCCTAAGATAAATTTATCTTTCTCTCTATATATAAGCTTTACTTTTTTTTTTTTTTTCTCTAGAGGACCCAGTCTAACACAGGTACCTCCAATAGATCAAGGAAAACATTGACAAAATTAAGGAAAACACAGACAAAATCCTAGGACAATTTCAGAAGGATATATAAGAACAAAATGACAAAATAAATGAAAAATTAGAAATGATACAAAATCTGCATATAAATATCAAGAAGATTAATACTAAATTTGCAGAAATAGATAACACATTGAAAGGCCAAAGGAGTAGAATCAAATCAATGGAATACAGAATTAATGAGATTGAAGATAAATACCTAAATATTTTTTCCAAAAGAGATTAATAAGAAAAAAAGATTGAAACAGAATGAAGAAAGCCTAACATTCATGTGGGATACCATCAAAAGGAATAACCTACATGTAATCGGCATTCCAGAATAGGGAGAGAAAAAGAAAATGACTGAGAAAGTTGTCTAAGATCTGTTGGAAGAAAACATCCCTGATGTGATGAAAGATGAGAATATATCTATTCAGGAAGTCTAAGGAACCCCAAACAGGATAGATCTCAAAAGAAAATCACTAAGATATATCATCTTCAAATTCACCAAAACCAAAGACAAAGAAAGAATCCTGAAAGCAGCATGAGAAAAAGAAAAAAAGTTTCATATAAAGGGCAACCAAGAAGACTAAATTCTTATTTCTCAGCAGAAACTATGCAGAAAAGAAGGCAATGAGATGGTATAAAACCAGGAGAGAGAAAAAAATTCAAACCAAGAATAATACACCCAGCAAAATTGTCCTTCAAACACAATGACGAAACTAGGAGATTTCTAGATAAGAAGAAATTAAGAGAATTTGTTAAATCCCCACTGACATTACATGAGATTCCCGAAGGAGTCTTTTGGATAGAAAATAATAGCAAACAACAACCTACCATTAGTACACATAATGCCATGACCCAGAAACCAACACAGTTATGGAAGTATCCATAGTAAAATAAGTTTAAAAGATTGTAAACAGGGAACTAGAGATAACATTTGGCAAATGAGGACAATTACAAACAAAAAGAGGAGAAATAATATTGTAGTTACAGAACTTCTAAATGGTGAGGAAGTCAAGAGAGTTGCAAGACAGAATGGACTGTTGTAAATTCAGGGAAAAAATGATAAACCATAGGGTAACACTAAAGAAAAATGATAAAAATTCACATCACAATAAAAAAGAAAAAATACATAACAAAATGACAGCAACCAATTCACACTTGTAATAATTACACTGAATGTCAAAGGATTAAATGCACTACTCAAGAGACAAAGAGTTCCAGATTGGATAAGAAAACATAAAGCATCAATATGTTCTCTACAAGAGACACACCTTAGAGACAAAGACAAATATAGACTAAAAATCAAAGGGTGGAAAAAGATATATTAACCAAATGAGAACCAAAAGACAGCAAGAGTGGCAATATCAATTTCTGATAAAATTGACTTTAAGACAAAAAGTACCAAAGGAGACAAAGAAAGATATTAAACAATGAGTAAATTATCAATTGAAGAAGAAGATATCACCATAACAAATATCTAGGGAACCAATGAAAGAGCCCCAAAATACATAAATCAGAATTTAACAGAATTGAAAAGGGAAATAGATAAGTCCACAGTCATAGAAGGAGACTTTAACATGCTATGTTAAATGAAAGTTAGAACAACTGGAAAGAAATTCAACAAAGACACAGAAGACCTAAACAATACAATCCAGCAACTTGACCTTATAAATATCTACAGAATACTTCATCCAGCAACAGAACAATATGGATTCTTTCCCAGTGCACATGGAACATTCTCCATGATAGACTATATATTAGGCCATAAAGCAAGATTTAATATATTTTAAAACCTTGAAATACTACAAAATATCTTCTCAGATCACAATGCTATCAAATTAGAAATCAATAATAAGAAGATCAATGGAAAAAAGAATAAACACATGGAAACTAAACAACACTCTCCTTAAGAAAGACTGGGTGAGACAATAAATAAAAAATGAAATTAAAAATTTCCTTGAATCAAACAAGAATGAAAACACAACATACCAAAATCTTTGGGACACAGTAAAAGCAGTGATTAGAGGTTAATTTATAGCAATAAATGTACACGTCAAAAAAGAAGAAAGAACCAAAATCAACAGCTTAAACCAACAACTCCAACCATTAAAAAAAGAAGAGCAAGAAATGCCTATAGTCACCAGAAGAAGGGGAATAATAAAGATTCTAGCAGAAATCAATGAAGCAGAAAACAGAAAGACAATAGAAAAACTCAACAAGACTTGAAGTTGTTTTTTTGAAAAGACTGATAAAACTGACAAACTACTGGCAAAGCTAACAAAGGAAAAGAGGGAGAGAATACAAATACCACAAATAAGAAATAAATTGGGTGATGTCACAACAAAAGCAGCAGAAATTAAAAGGTTGATATCAGGATACTATGAAGAAAACTACTTCAATAAATTTAAAAATCTAGACAAATGGAAAGATTTCTAGAAACAACTGCTTACTTAAACTAAAACACACTCTAAGTTGGAAATGTTGAACAGACAATAACAAAAGAAGAAACTGAACAGGTCATAAAAAAATTACCAAAAAAATAAAAAAGGCCTGGCCCAAATGGTTTCACTGGAAAATTTTGCCAAATTTTACGAAAACTGACATCAATCCTACTCAAACTATTTGAAACAAAGAAAAGAACGGAATCCTCTCAAATTCATTTTATGAAGCAAGAATAACCTTGATACCAAAATCAGGCAAAGACTTTACTCAAAAGGAAAGAAACAGACAAATATCCATCATGAATATAGGTGCAAAAAATCTTCAACAAAATCCTAGTGAATAGACTGCAAAAACATATCCAAAAAATAATTCATTATGACCAAGTGAGATTCATATCAGGTATGCAAGAATGGCTGAACATTAGAAAAACAACCAATGTCATCCACCATATAAATAAAACAAAGGAAAAGAAATACATGATCATATCAATTGATGCAGAAAACACATTTGGTAAAATCCAACAGCCATTCCTGATCAATACTCTCAGCAAAATAGGAATAGGGACTTTCTTCAACACCATAAAAAGCAAATATGCAAAACCAACAGCCAATATTATTCCCAGTTGAGAGAGACTGGAACCCTTGCAAACAGGAATCAGACAAGGATGTCCTCTATCTCCACATCTATTCAACACTGTACTGGAAGTCCTAGCCAGGGCAATAAGGTAACAAAAGGAAATCAAAGGCATCCAGATTGGTGAAGAAGAAGTCAAACTATCCCTATTTGCTGATGATATGATCCTATATCTAGAAAACCCAAGAGACTCAGTCAAAAATCTACTGGAATTAATTGAAAGATTTAGCATAGTGGCAGGATACAAGATTAACATATAAAAATAAGTTGGATTCCTCTACACCAGGAAATAAATCGATGAAAAGAAATAAGGAAAGAAATACCATTTACAATCAAAGTGAACTCACTGCCATTGAGTTGGATCCAATTCATAGGGACCCCTCCTTGGGTTTCCAAGGCAGTATCACTACAGAAGTAGATTGCCCAACCTTTCTTCCAAGGAGTGGCTGATGGGTTTGAACCACCAGACTTCTGGTTAGCAGTC
Source organism: Orycteropus afer afer (assembly GCF_000298275.1). Lineage (NCBI taxonomy): Eukaryota > Metazoa > Chordata > Mammalia > Tubulidentata > Orycteropodidae > Orycteropus > Orycteropus afer. Next base: position 1,847,208 of record NW_006921812.1, on the reverse strand, counting down.
AAATGCTTTAGGCACTAGGCCATCAGAACTCCTACCATTTACAATAGCTACCAAAAAAATAAAATACTTGGGAATAAATCTTACCAGGGACACAAAAGAACTGTAGAAGAAAAACATAAAAGTTACTTCAAGAAACCATAGGATATCTACATGAATGGAAGAATATACCATGCTCATGTATTGGAAGATTGAACATTGTGAAAATGTCAAGTCTACCCAAAGCAATCTATACATTCCATGCAATCCCAATCCAAATCCCATTAGCATTCTTTGAGGATATGGAAAAGCTAATCAGTAACTTAATATGGAAAGGAAAGAGACCTCGGATAAGCAAAGCACTATTGAAGAAGAAGACCAAAGCAGGAGGTCTCATACTCTTCATCTTCTAACTTACTATACAACCACAGTAGTCAAAACTGCCTGGTATTGGTACAACAGATACATAGACCAATGGAATAGAATTGAGAATCCAAAACTCAATCTAACAATCTATGGTCAGCTGATCTTCGACAAAGGGGCAAAATCCATTAAATGAGGAAAAGAATGTTTGTTTAATTAATGGTGCTGGCAAAACTGGATATTCATTTGCAGAAAAATGAAACAAGACCTGTACCTCACACCATGCACAAAAACTAACTCTGGATGGATCAAAGACTTGAACCTGAAACCTAAAACTACAAAGTCCCTCAAGGAGAAACTAGGGACAAATTTAGGGGCCCTAATATATATCATAAATAGACTATCTATCATAACCTAAAATGCACAAACAGCAGAAAATCAACTAGATGAATGAGATCTTCTGAAAATTAAATTTTTATGTACTTCCAAAAACTTCTCCAAAAGAGTCTAAGGAGAAATAACAGATTGGGAAAAAAATATGACATTGGGGAAAAATATGTCAGCAATGACATATCTGTCAAGGGACTTACCTCTAGAATTTATAGAAAACTCCAACACCACAACAACAAAAATACAAATAAGTCAGTTAAAAAATAGGCAGAGGACACGAGTAAACACTTTGGCAAAAATTCACACAGCCAACAAACATATGAAGAAAAGTTCATGATCATTAGCCATTAGATGCAAATCAAAACAACAAAGAGATACCATCTTGCCCAAGCGCTATCAAAGTTCAACAACACAGAAAATAACAAATGCTGGCAAGGAAGTGGAGAGATTGGGACTATCCTATACTGCTGGTTGTACTGTAAAATCATACAACCATTGTGAAAGCAGTGTGGTGTTTCCTTACAACGTTGGAATTAGAAATGCCATTTGATCCAGCCATTCCATTACTAGGTATATATCCTAAAGAAGTGAAAGATAGGACAAGAACAGATATATGCACAGCCATGTTTATCGCAGCACTATTTACAATAGCCAAAAGATGTGAACAACCTAGGTGCCCATCAACAGAAGAATGGATAACCAAACTATGGTACATACACAAAATGGAATACTATGCAACCCTAAAGAATAATGTAGAATCAGCAAAACACCACATAACGTGAATGAACTTGGAAGACATTTTGCTGAGTGAAATAAGTCAATCACAGAAGGACAAATATTGTATTAGTCCATTATTGTAAAAAGTCAAGGCAAGGTTTTTATATGGAAATAAATTTTCTTGGTTGGTTATCAGGGGTGGGAGGGGAGGGGAAGGAACACTGTTAGATAGGGAGACACAAGTATTGGTTTGGGTAAAGAGAATAGCAATGTGCCATATGTGAGTGATCAATATGGTGGCATTAAGGAAGAAGAAGACATAGAGAGGTGCATGGGAGGAACAGACAACAAAGATGAATCCTTTTGCATGTATAGTACTGCGCTGTCAGTGAAGGCAAACGTGGATATATCCTGGTGGATAGGTGGTGCACAGAATGAATGTTCATGTAGGGAGTAGTGTGCCCAAGACCATGTATAAGGTTGGTAGACAGCATTTCTTTAAGTGTATTTGTATGTTCTGTAAGAATTCCCAGGTGTATGTTAGATGTCCCAGGTGTAAGGGTCAAAGTTGTAGTCATTTCTTGGCCATAGCTAGGTACCCAGAGAGACTGTGAGTAGTTGGAACTGTGGGGTAGGAACTATAGTTTCAGGGGACATCAAGCTCAATTGGCATAAAATACTACACAAAAACATTGTTCTACATCCAACTTTGGCGAGTAGTGACTGGGATCTTGAAAGCTTGCAAGTGGCCATCTGGGTGCAATGATAGATCTCTCCTTGTCCAGAGCAAATCAGAATGAAGAAAACCAAAGACACATGGAAACAATTAGTCCAAGTGACTGGTACAGCATGTGATCCTGAGGCTGTACAACTATGAGACCAGAAGAACTAAAAACCACTATAAACCAATTGGAGGGGGATCTATTAGGAGATCCTGGATAGAGTGGGAGAACAACGTGAAACAAAACTCAAAATCATTAAAAAAAAAAAAAAAAAAAAAAAGCCAGGTTTACTGGTCTAATAGAACCACTGAGACAATGGCCTTTAGTTGTCCTTTTTGTCTGGATTTGAACCCACTCTCGTGGCTTCTAGCCAAACAAACGACAGGCTTATGAGCTGAACATGTCCATTAGGTAGAGAGATTAATCATAGAAGAATACATGGAGATACCTGACAATCCAGAATGCATGGGGGAGAAGGACACAGGGAAGAGATAACTATGGGAAGGAAATGGGAGAGGAGCTGTTGCATTGTGTGAAATTGTAGTCAATGTCATAAGATAATGTGTATGTGAGCTGCTGTATAGAAAGTGAATTTCCTCTGTAAACTTTCACCCAAATCACACACACACACATACACACACACAATCATTCAAGAACATGAAAATGAAAACAGAACATACCAAAATCTTTGGGACACAGCAAAAATAGTTATCAGAGGCCAATTTATAGTAATAAATGCACACAGCAAGAAAGAAGAAGGAGCAAAAATCAACACCTTAAACCAACATCTCCAGCAATTACCAAAAGAACATCAAGGAAACCTGCAAGCACCAGAAGAAAGGAAATAAGGAAGATTCAAGCAGAAAAAAAATGCAACAGAAAATAGAGAGGAAATAGAGAAAAATCAATAGGACTGGAAGGTGGTTTTTGGAAAAGATTAATAAAATTGGCAAACCACTGTAAAATTTAACAAAAGAAAAGAGGAGAGAATACAAATAACACAAATAAGAAACGAATTGAGTGGCATCACAACAGAATCAACTGAAATAAAAAAGATAATATAGGGATACTATGAAGAAATGTACTCCAACAAATTGGAAAATCTAGAAGAAATGGACAGATTTCTAGAAACACACTACTTGCCTAAACAAACACACACTGAGGTGGAGAAGTTGACAGAACCATAACAAAAGAAGAAACTGAACAGGTCATAAAAGTATTACCAACAAAAAAAGTCCTGGCCCAGACAGTTTCACTGGAAAATTCTTCCAAACTGACATCAATCTTACTCAAACTATTCCATAACATAGAAAATGATGGAATCCTCCCAAATTCATTTTATGAAGCAAGCATAACCTTGATCCCAAAACTTGACAAAGACATCACTCAAAAAGAAACTACAGACCAATATCCTTCATGAATATAGATGCAAAATCTTCAACAAACTCCTAGCCAATAGACTCCAACAGCATAGCCAAAGAATAATATATTATGACCAAGGGAGTTCATATCAAGTATGGAAGGATGACTCAACATTAGAAAAACAATGAATGTCATCCACAACATAAATAAAAATCCACTACAAAGGAAAAGAACTATATGATCGTATCAATCGATGCAGAAAAGGCATTTGATAAAATCCAATACCCATTCCTGATCAAAACTCTCAGCAAAATTGGAATAGGAGGGACATTCCTCAACATAATAAAAGGCATATATAGAAAACCAACAGCCAACATTCTTCTCAATGGAGAGAGACTGAAACCATTCCTCTTGCGAACAGGAACCAGACAAGGATGCCCTCTATCACCACTTCTACAAAACATTCTATTGGAAGTCCTAGCCAGGACAATAAGGTAAGAAAAGGAAATAAAAGACATCCAAATTGGTGAGGAAAAAATCAAACTATCCCTATTTGCTGATGATATGATCCTATACTTAGAAAACCCAAGAGACTCAGTAAGAAAATTAATTGAGACATTGAGCACAGTGGCAGGACACAAGATAAATGTTCAAAATTCTGTTGGATTCCTCTACACTAGCAAAGAGATTGCTGAAAAAGAAATAAGGAAATCAATGCCATTTACAACAGCTACCATATAAATACATAAATAAACACTTGGCAATAAATCTTACCAGGAACACAAAAGACCTGTACAAACAAAGCTACAAAAGACTACTTCAAGAAACTGTAAGAGAGCTACAGAAATCCACAAACATACCATGTTCGTGGATAGGAAGATTTAATTGTGAAAATATCAAGTCTACCCAAAGCAATCCACATTCAATGTAATCCCAATCCAGATCCCATCATCGTTCTTTAAGGATATAGTAAAGCCAATCAGTAACTTAATATGAAAAGGAAAGAGACCTCGGAGAAGGAAAACACTATTGAAGATCAAAGTAGGAGGTCTCTCACACTCCCCAATCTTAAAACCTACTGTAGAGACACAGTAGTCAAAACTACCCGGTACTGGTACCATAACAGACACATAGACCAATGGAATAGAACTGAGAACCCAGAAATCAATCCATTAACCTACGGTTAACTGATCTTTGACAAAGGGCTGAAATCCATTAAATGGGGAAAAGATTGTTTTTTAAATGTTGCCGGGAAAATTGGATATCCAATTGCAGAAAAATGAAAACAAAGATCTGTATCTCACACCATACAAAAAAGCTAACTCCAGATGGATCAGATTTAAATGTTAAACCTAAAACTATAAAGTTCCTCAAGGAAAAAATATGGACAAATTTAGAGACTCTGGTGGCATAATGCCTAAGGCATTTGACTGATAACCAGAAGGCCAGCAGTTCAAACCCACTAGCTGCATTTGGAAGGAAGGTTGGACAATCTTCTTTCATAGTGATACTGTCTTCGAAACCCAAGGAGGGGTCATATGAGTTGGAGCCAATTCAACAGCAGTGAGTTGAGTTGAGTTGTTAATAGGAAGTTTGGGCAATCTACTTCTGTAGTGATACTGCCTTGGAAATTCAAGGAAGGGTTGCTATGAGTTGGATCCATCTTGGCAGCAGTGAGTTCAGTATTTTTTTTTTTTTTTTTTGTAATTGTTCTGGTTACCTTTTGTCACTCTGACAGGAATATAGCACAAGTGGGATAGATTTAACAAAAAATAGTTTATTCTCTTACAGTTTGGAGGCAGACAGGACCCACCCCAGAGGCAGGAAAAGGAGGGAACACTGGGGATGACAAAGTGGTGGGATCTAGGTAGGAATAAGGCAAGGGGAGGGTGGAGAGGTTTCCAACAGCTAAGGGAGACAAACTTGTCTGTCAGTTTGTCATGCTGTGGTGGATTTAGTGTTGCTGTGAGGCTTGAGACTGTGCCACCTGTGTTTCAAAAGCCAGTAGGGTTGCTCATGGTACACAGGTTTCAACACAGCTTACAGATTGAGATAGACTAGGAAGAAGGGAGAGGTTGTCCACTTCTCAAATAATTGGCCAGGGAAAACCTTATGAATAGCAGAGAAACACTGTCTGATACACTACTGGACAACTTTATGAATAGCCTGGGAACATTGTCTGATACAATGCAGGAAGAGGAGCCCCTGAGTTTGGAAGGCACTCAAAACATGACTGGGAAAGAGCTGTTTAATCAGAGTAGAACCAAACCTAATGATATGGATAAAGTAAAGCTTCCGAGACTTCCATTTGCTGATGTGGCACAACTCAAATTGAGGAGGAACAGTTGCAAACATCAATTAATCATCAGGACATCGAAAGTACGAAGTATGAATCTAGAATTATTGGAAGTTGTCAGAAATGAATTGGAATGCATAAAGACAGATATCCTAGGCATTAGTGAGCTGAAATGGACTCTTTTTGGTCACTTTGAATTGGACAACCATATGATCTACCAAGGAGCTCTGGTAGCATAGTGCCTAAGGCATTTGACTGCTAAGCAAGCCCCCCAGCCACTCCTCAGAAGAAAGATGGGGTAATCTACTTCCATAGTGATACTGCCTTGGAAATCCAAGGAGGGATTGTTATGAGTTGGATCCAACTCAACAACAGTGAGTTTGATTTTATGGTTTATGATCTACTATACTGGGAATGGCAATTTGAAGAGGAATAGTGTGGTGTTCATCATTGAAAATGACATTTCAAAGTCTGTCCTGAAGTACAGTGCTGTCCTACTCACTGTCATCAAGTTAGATCTGATTCATAGCTACCCCTTCTTGGGTCTCTGAGGCAGTATCACAATGCAAGTAGATTCCCCAATCTCCCTTCCAAGGAGTGGCCAGTGGGTTTGACCTGCCAGCCTTCTGGTTAGCAATCAAATGCCTTAGGCACTATGCCGTCAGAGCTCCTACAATGCTTTCAGTGATAGGATAATATCCATATGCCTACAAGGAAGACATTTAATATTACTATTAGTCAAATTTACACATGAAACACCAAAGCCAAAAATGAGGAAATTGAAGATTTTTATCAACTTCTGCAGTATGAAATTGACTAAACATGCAATTAAGATGTCTTAACTATCACTGATGACTGGAATACAAAAGTTGGAAACAAAGAAGAATCACCAGTAGTTGGCCTTGGTGACAGATATAATGGTGGAGATCGCATAATAGAATTGTGCAAGACCAACTATTTACTCATGCAAATAGCTTTCTTCAACACCCAAACTGGCTGTACACGTGGACTTCGCCAGATGGAGTACCCAGGAATCAGATTGACTACATTTTTGGCAAGTGGAGATGGAAAAGCTCAGTATCATCAGTCAAAACAAGGCCAGGAAATAATTGTAGCACATACCATCAACTGCTCATATGCAAGTTCAACTTGAAGTTGAAGACAATTAGAATAAGTCCACAAGAGCCAAAATATGTATCCCTCCTGAATTTAGAGATCATCTAAATAATAGATTTGATGCATTGAACACCAATGACCGAAAACAAGAAGAATTATAGGATGACATCAAGAACAGCATCCATGAAGAAAGCAAGAGGTCACTAAAAACATGAGAAAAGAAGACCAAAATGGATGTCAGGAGAGACTCTGAAACTTGCCCCTGGGAAAAGAGTAGCTAAAACAAATGGAAGAGATGACAAGATAAAAGAGCTGAACAGAAGATTTCAAAGAGCAGCTTGAACAGACAAATCCAATTACTATAATGAAATGTGCAAAAACCTAGAGTTAGAAAAATGAAAAGGGAAGAACATACTTGGCATTTCTGAAGCCGGATGAACTGAGGAAAAAATGTAAGCTTTGAGTTGCAATTTTGAGAGTTTCTGCGGGCAAAATATTGAATGATGCAGGAAACATCAAAAGAAGATGGAAAGAATACAGAGTCACTGTACCAAAGAGAACTGGTGGATCTTCACCCATTTCAGGAGATGGCATATGCTCAAGAACCAATGGTACTGAAGGAAGAATTTGAAGCTGCACTGAAGGAAGTGGCAAAGAACAAGGCTCCAGGAATTGATGGAATACCCACTGACAAGTTTCAACAAAAATATGTCCCACTGGAGGCACTCAGTCAGTTATGTCAA
>NW_006921812.1:1820892-1823721 GCF_000298275.1 Orycteropus afer afer | reverse complement strand
TGTGTAAATAGCAATATTTGTGTTAACAGTCTCCTATCTGAACTGAAGAATAGTTAATATTATACAGTTAGTAGCATTCAGCATTCTCTCCTGTCACCTTTACAAGAACAGCTTTTGAGAAAAGCAGCTTATACAAGAGACCATTAAATATTTTGACAGATTTTACTATGAAATGAAGAGAGCATAGGAAACTAAATTTTTATTTTTCACACTACCAGTAGTGGGCTAATGTGCTGTGTGAAAAAAGAAAAAAAGTCTGAGCCTTATTTTTTATTTTATTTTTCTGTCATCTGTGAAATAAAGAACTACAATATAATCTCTAAGTTCCCTTCCTTTTCAAAGTCTTTAGATTAGTACTTTTAATGTCCCTGGGACCATGCTGGGATTCAATTTGGACCTAAGAATTTACCTACAACTTGAGTAGTTTCTTATTACATCATTACTCTATTCCAATCCCTTCCATATTTCCTTATATGAAATGACTAATTAACTGTGTTCCATGAAGACACAGTCAAATCAGATTAATTTACCAATTTAACTCTAGTTACTGGCACAACTTCTAGTGGAAAATAGGAGCATAATAAATATATTTTTAAATGAATACATTAATTAATGACCAAATAAGCATAATAACCAGAATGTTTTATGTTCTTTTAATTTCTCTTGTTTTCCTCTGTCATCAATAATAAAACAGAACAAACAACCAAAAAAATAAATTCCAGAAATTCAAGTAGCACAGTAAAATATCAACTTCCAGGGACTTCTGACAACTTATAAATATTATTCCTTTCACCCTGCAAACTAAATCTATTTCTCATGCTTGCTTGCTTGCTTTCATATCCACATACAAACAATCGGCTTTTCTTGATTTCTGACTCCAATAGAATCAGGTCAGCAGTGAGGAGAGAAGCAATAAATCTCTTTATCTCTGTTGACTTTTATGGAACTGACATCTCTTAAAATATTTTTCTTGACTTTGGTGCTTTTTTACTGACTGATTAGGCAGTAGGGCATAGCAGTCAATTGAATCTCTGCAAATCTAATATTAAAAGCGGAAAAGGAAAGACCTGAGGTGCAACCGAATAAGTGAGGAGTATTAAAGAAGGTCCAATAATTCCTTTCCAAAAATATCAGACATTGCATTTAAGTGTTAGCCTTTCTGTCTGCCTGAGTTATGTCTTTGCGGCTCTGACATTCTCTGTTCTCTATCATCAAGACAGCATTCCACTGTTTTATGTTAGTAATAGACTCAGCTTCCTCAGAATTGATTGATGATAAATGTATTACAAAGCAAAATGTATACATCTAATGCCAAGTAGGAAAGAAAACATTTCTTCATTGTGATGGAATAGACAAGTTATCTAAGATAATGGAATATAAAGAATAAAAATATAAAGTTCAGGAAATTGTATTTGTGTTTTAGGATAACTTTTTTTTTTTTTTTTAATTGTCATACTGGCATTTGCAAGAATGAATAATAAGTAAAATAAAGACCCTTAAACTTCAGAAAAGCATCACAGGTATTGTCCTTTTACCTTCTGGTAAGTAAAGGTAAAGATGGGTAAAGATGACACCTAGAACTGTGATTGAAATATATCCCAAAGCTTGATGATGTAATTACTTTATAAAAGGCTCTATAGAGATTTTTGCTAAAGCATCACACCAGTTGGCTCTTAAATAATTTTGTAAGTAGTTTAATTTAAATTCCATGGACAATAAGAAAATCAAAGTTCACAAACAAGAAAAAAACAAGAACTCCTCTTTGTTCCTCCACAATGAAAGAAATAGCTTCCATTGTCCTGAGAGCCAGTCAATATTTGTACAATAATATAAACACCACATATAAAGAGATATGATAACTTCATCTTGGAGGCTGATGACTAAGAGTTTATAATTTCTTATTCCTTCTATTCAATCCTTTACCCTGCAGCACATAACAAGGGGCCATTTAATAGCTTCTTATTGATTTGTCTTGAAAGACAATAGAAGGTTTAGAGAATAACCACTCAATTTATATTTCCAAAACTATCCAGTAGATAAGATCAAGACACAACCACTTGTTGTTGGTTTTTCATACTGAGCTGTTTCCTCACCAGAGTCTATCCTAATGACATGAGTGGAGTAAAACTTGTGAGATTTTCTTCTGATGGTATAGCATGATTCAAAATTAGAAGAAAGAGTTAAAAAAAATCCATTAATAATTTGAACAAGGAGTATAAAAAATATGAATCTAGGAAAATGAGAGCTCATCAAAATGAAATGGAACACATAAAGATTGACAGCCTAGGCATCAGTGAGCAGAAATGGATTTGTATTGGCCATTATGAATCAAACAGTCATATAGTCTGGTATGCTAAAAATGACAAATTGAACAGATATGATGTGACATTCATCATCAAAGAGAACATTTCATAATCTAACCTAAGGTGCAACACTATCAATGATAGGATAAGTATATGTATGTTTACAAGGAATACTACAGCCATCACTATAGATTATACCTCAACACGAAAACAAAAATCTTCACAACTGGAAGAATAAGCAGCATCATGATAAATGGAGAAAAGCTTGAAGTTCTCTGGGATTTCATTTACTTAAATCCACAATCAACACCCAGTCAAGCTATCAGACAATGTATTGTGCTCAGCAAATCTTCAGTAAAAGACCTTTTTTAAGTGGTAAAGAGGAAAGATGTCATTTTGAAGACTAATGTGTGAAGAGCAGGAGAAAGGGGATAAAAGCCTTGAACCCGGACAGAAGAGCAGTCAGCCCCAGGGATACAGGTGAGGAGAGACAACTCAGGGATGACCGAAGAAGCAGGCCAGAAGA
>NW_006921812.1:1806835-1817606 GCF_000298275.1 Orycteropus afer afer | reverse complement strand
TCCTGGAGGAAGTGCACCTGAAATGCTCCTTGGAAATGAGAATGACCAGACTTCATCTCACCTCTTTTGGTCATGTTGTCAGAAGGGACCATTCCTTGGAGAAGGATGTCATGCTTGGTAGGGTGGAGGGTCGATGAAAGAGGGGGAGGCCTTCAACGAGATGGATTGACATGGTGGCTGCAATGATGGGCTCAAGTATAGTAGGGATTGTGGAACTGGTGTGGGATCAGGCGGTGTTCCGTTCTGATATGCATGGGGTCGCTATGGGTAGAAAAAGACTCGATGGCACCTAACAACAACAACAACATATGCATGTGAAAACTGGGCAAGGGAAAAGGAAAATTGAAAAATTGATTCATCTGAATTTAGTGTTAGTGAAGAATACAGAAAATGCCATGGACTGATAAAAGACTGAACAAATCTGTCTTGTATGAAGTAGAGTGGGAAACTCTTTGAAAACTAGAATGGCCAGACTTCATCTCTCATACTTTGGTCATGTAGTCAGAAGGCACCAGTCCCTGCAGAATGATATCATAAAGCAGAAGATCAGTGAAAAGGGGGAAGATCCTCAACAAGATGGATTGACAGTGGCTGTGACAATGGGTTCAAGCATGGGAGAGACTGTGAGGATGGTGCAGGACCAAGCAGAGCTTTGCTCTATTGTATATAGGGTTACTATGAGTCAGAACCAACTCTGCCACCTAACAACAACAGCACACGGAAGACAAGTTAATATGACTGTTATTTAAATTTACACACCAATTTCTAATACCAAAGATAAAGAAATTGAAGTTTTTTACCAACTTTTGCAGTTTGAAATTGATCAAACATGCAATTAAGATGCAGTGATAATTACTGCTGATTGAAATGCGAAAACTGGAAACAAAAGGATTGGTAACTAGAAAATAATGGTCTTGGTGATAGATGCCAGAGTTTGCATGATAGAATTATGCAAGACCAACTACTTATTCATTGAAAAAACTTTTTCAACAACATAAATGGCAAGTATACATGTGGACTTCATTATACATAATAAACAGGATTCAATGTGACCACATCTATGGAAAGAGACAATGGAGAAGCTTCATATTAGTCAGATGACGCCAGTAGTCAGCAGAAGAACAGATCCTCAATTACTCTTATGCAAGTTGCAATTGAAGCTGAAGAAAATAAAGCAATCCATGAAAGCTAAAGTATGACTTTCAGTATACCCCACTAGAATTTAGAGACAATGTCAAGAATGTTATTGTTGTTAGGTGCCATTGAGCCAGCTCTGACTCATAGCTACCCTGTGTATAATAGAATGAAACACAGCCTTGTCCTGCACCATCCTCACAATCCCTGCTGTTCTAGTTACCTAGTGCTGCTATGACAGAAATATACCACAAATGGGATGGCTTGAATAAAGGAATTTATTCTGACAATTTGGAGCCTTTAAGTCTAAGTTCAACGTGCCAGGCTCTAGGGGCTGGGTGAAAGCCCCTCAGCTTTGGGCTTCAGGTCTGCCTCCTGCTCCCGGCCCACTGAAACTGGAGGCTTTTCTTCACTCAGTTGCTGGCTGCTGAGGCTGACAAACACTAGGTCGACAAGTAACAAGGCATGGTCCCAATATTACCATACCACACGGCACGCCATTAATTCAAGTCCATTAAAAGTCCCAAGATCAGCAGAGCTTGACAGGCTGCTGAACAATGACTCAGCTACATGCAGGGTTCAAGGATGTCACAAGCTAGAGACCATTCCCAAAGCTACTTCTTATATATGGGAAACAGATGACATCCCTAAAGCAGCTACTCAGCTGCTTGTGGTAGATCCCACCATGGAGCTGATTTCCAGGCTCATCATGTAGAATAACTACCACCAGCTACCCAGCCACTCAACCAGGCCCAGACATGCTGACATACAACCTTAACTTATCACACCTGCTGTGCTTGAGACCATTGTTCCAGCCAATGTGTCAAATCATCTTGTTGAGGGACTTTCCCTTTTTTGCTGACCCCCTACTTTAAATAATTGATATGACATATTGAACATTAATCACCAAATATCAGATGAATTGTGGGATGACATCAAGTACATCATAAATGATGATAGCTAAAGATCATTAAAGGAGCTCTGGTAGCATAGTGCCTAAGGCACTTGACTGCTAACCAGAAGGCTGGCTGTTCAAACCCACCAGCCACTCCTCAGAAGGAAAGTTGGGCAATCTACTTCTGTAGTGACACTGCCTCAGCAACCCAAGGAGGGATCACTATGAGTCGGGGCCGACTCGATGGCACATAAGAACAACAACAACAAAGGTCATTAAAAAGAAAGAAAATAATTTTTTTTAAAAATGGATTTCAGTACAGACTCTGAAATTTATTCTTGGATATAAAGTAGCTAAATTGAATGGAAGAAATGATGAAGTGAAACTGCTGAACAGATGACTTGTAAAGGTGGTTTGAGAAGACAAAGTAAAAGGGTGGTTTGAAAAGTACCAAGATCTAAAGTTAGAAAAACAAAAGGGAAGAACACACTGAGCATTTCTCAAGCTGAAAGAACTGAAGAAAAAAATTCAAGCTTCAAGTTGCAATATTGGAAGTTTCCATAGGTGAAAAACTGAATAATACAGCAAATATTAAAACAAGCAAACAAACAAAAAGATGGAAAGAATATACAAAGTCACTGTACCATAAAGAACTGGTTGAAATTCAACCCTTTCAGGAAGAATCATATGATTAGGAACCAATGTTATTGATGGGAGAAGTACAAGTTGCACTGGTGGGGAAAAAAAAAAAAAAAGGCTCCAGGAATTGATGGAATTCCAATTGAGTTGTGTCAGCAAATGAATGCAACACTGGAAGTGTCTTCCAAGAAACTTTGGAAGAAAATTATCTGTATAAATGTCTGAAGAGATCCATATGTGTGTATATCCCACAAAAAGAGATCCAACAGAATGGAGAAATTGTTAAACAGTATTATTAATACCACTTGCAAGTAAAATTTTGCTGAAAATAATTCAGAAATGGTCACAGAATCCATCAACATGGAACTGACAGAAATTCAAGTTGAATTCAGAAAAGAATGTGGAATGAGGGATATCATTTCAGATGTTAGACAGATCTTGGCTGAATGTAGAGAAAACCAGAAATATGCTTACCTGTTTTTTATTTCTTTTGTCTATGCAAAGGCATTCAAATGTGTGTATGATAATATGGGAATTCCAGAATACTTAATTGTGGTCATGCTTAACTTATGAACTGACCATGAGGTAGTCATTCACACAGAATAAAGGGATACCAGATGGCTTAAAATCAGGAAAGTTGTGTGCCAGGTTGTATCCTTTTATCATACTTATTCAATCTACATGAATAGCAAATAATTCTAGAAGCTGGACTATATGAAGCAGCTCTGGTGGCATAGTACCTAAGGCATTTGACTGCTAACCAGAAGACTGGTAGTTCAAACCCACTAGCCACTCCTCAAAAGTAAGACTTGGCAATCTACTTCTGTAGAGATACTACCTTAGAAACCCAAGGTGGGGTTGTTATGAGTCGGAACCAACTCGACAGCAGTGAGGTGTTTTTTTTTTTTTTTTTTTGACTATACCAAGAAGAACATGACATCAGGATTGGAGGAAGACTCCTTAACAATATGCAATATGCAGATGACACAACCTTGCTGAAAGTGAAGAAGACTTGAAGCACTTACTGATGAAGATCAAATAATACAGTCTTCAGTATGGATTACATATCCAAAGAAAACAAAAATCCTCACAAGTGGACCAATATGCAATGTCATGATAAACTGAGAAAAGATAGAATTTGTCAAAGATTTTACTTGGATCCACAATCAGCTTCTATGGAAGCTACAGTTAATAAATCAAAAGATATATTGTACTGGGCAAATCTGGTGCAAAAGAAAAAAAAAAAAAACTCAAGTATTAAAAAGTAAAGATGTCACTTTGAGGGCTAAAGTTCACCTGACTTAAGCCATGGTATTTTCAATTTTGCTAATCTGCATGTGAAATTTGGACAATGAATAAGGAAGACTAAAGAAGAATCGATGCATTTGAATTAAGGTGGTGGCAAATACAACTGAATGAACCATGGACTGACAGAAGAATTAACACATCTGTATTGAAAGAAGTACAGCTAGAATGCTCCTTAAAAGTAAGAATGGTGAGATGTTATTTCATGTACTTTGGACATGTTATCAGGAGAGACTAGTTTTGGGAGGGTCAGTGAAAGTGTGGACAATCCTGAAGGAAATGGGCTGACACAGTGGCTGCAGCAATGGATTCAGATATGGCAATGATAGTACGTATGATTGTTAGTATATCACAGAACTGGAAAATTTTTTTTTTCCTCTTGTACATATGAAAGCTGGACATGGAATATGAAAGAATGAAAATGAAATGATATATTTGAATTACTGTGTTGGTGAAGAATATTGAATATACCATGAACTGACAGAGAGAAGAACAAATTTATCTCAGAACAAATACAGACAGAATTCTCGTTATGTGGGAGGATGGTGAAACTTCACCTCATGTACTTTGGACATGTTACCAGGAGGTACCAGTCCCTGGATAAGTACTTCACGTGTAGTGAAGCAGAGGGTCAGGGAAAAAAAGGAAGATTCTCCATGAAATGCATTCACACAGTGGCAGCAATGATTGTGAGGATTATGCAGGATCAGGCAGTATTTGGTTCTGTTGTGCATAGGATCACTATGGGGTCAGAACTGACTTGATAGCACCTAACAACTAACATCAACATGAAGAGAGATAATCAAGAAATATGACTATAGGTGAACAAATCAATTAGCCTATCTTATGGATTGATTTTTGTTCCCCTAAAATACATCTTGACTTTCAACCTGATGATGTACTTGTGAATGTGATCCTATTTGAAAATAATTTCTTTTTTTTTCTTTTTGTTATGTTAGTCATTGCAATAGGTCCTAAACCTAATTTTGAGTGATGTTTTATAAAGGGTAATTCAGACACAGAAAGACAAATACACAGCTCAAAGTGGCCATATGAAAATGAAGGCAGATGAATCCACAAGCTCAAGAATGCCAAGGGATTGTCAGAAGCTAATAGGAGCAGAAAGAGACAAAGAAGGACACTTCCCTAGAGACAGCATCCTTAATTCACATAACTAGCCTAGACAAAGGTGAGAAAATAAATTTTTGTTCTTTAACACCAATAATATATGGCATTTTTGTTATGGTAGCACTAAGTAACTTATTCAGTCTATGTTCTCTATTTTATTTCTACAAAGGTTGTCATGTCAATATCGCAAAATTTGCCCCTCTTCAAATTTAAGCTAAACAGCTGGATGTTTAAAGACATTTTAACAATCACGTATAACCATAGTGGAAACAAATGTTACTGATCTTTATGTTGTCAATCTATTTAGTCTTAGACAGGTAGTCACAGGAATGGTCTTAACTGATATAATACCTCCTCAGATTTTTTATTGAAGAAGAAATAGTCAATATTTCATAATTCCAACAAATTAATTTAACTATGCCCATTTTCAGTATCTTCTTTATGTTTGAATCTCTGAAATGTAAATATGGTAAGGTTTTGTGGTTGGTATAGAAATCCCTAAAACAAAATCTCCACCTAGAAGACCCTAGAGTGGATTGATTGAGGAAGATAAATTCAGGTTTATACTTTCCCTGCTTCCTGTTCAGTGATGCTTTAAGGTAGAACTTAAAATCATCTCAGTATCTCCATGATGTACTACATTCAAACTTCTAAAATCAATTCCCTACTTCTGCACCAGTAATATTGAGACTTTTTTTTTTTTTTTTTTTAATATCTGTGTTAGGCTGGGTTCTCTAGAAAAGCAAAACCAGTAAAGCTCATATAGACAGAGAGAAAAATTTATGTTAGGAAAATTGCTCACAGTTATAGAGGCTGCCAGGTCTGAAGTTCCTGGATCAAATGTCAAGGTGGAGGTTTCTCCCAATTCACATAGCTGTAGAGACTGATGAGTTCAAGGTTAGCAGGCAGTATACAGGCTGTTGACCTCAGTGGATGATGAATCCAAAATCACCAGGTACAATGGTGGATTGTTCACTCAGACAGTTGTAGGCAGCACAACATGACCCAGATCCAAAGAGGTTCTCTAATTTTCTCAGGATGTCCATATATATATATGTTGTTGTTATTTGCCATTGAGTCGGCCCCGACTCCTAGCAACCCCTCCTTGGTTTCCGAGGCAGTTTATCACTACAGAAGTAGGATTGCCCAATCTTCCTTCGGAGGAGTGGCTGGTGGGTTTGAACCGCCAGCCTCCTGGTTAGCAGTCAAGTGCCTTAGGCACTATGCTTCCAGAGCTCCTTCATATATATATATATATATATATATATATATATATATATATACACACACATACATACATATAGCAGGTTACACCCCCAGGGAAACTCCCTTTCAATGGATTGGCTGCTCACAATGTATACATCAGATCTCATCTTGGGATTAACCATATTACAACCTCTTAAACCACTCAGAATCATGGTACAGCCAAGTTGACACACAACCCCAATTATTACAGTCCACCCCTTGTCAACTTGGCAATTGTATACATCTCTTTAACCACATATAATGTCTAACCAAGGTCAATTATAAAGTCATACTCGCATCTATCATGATACATTAACACACATACAACTGAAAACACATTAAACTGTTTACATTTCATAGTTTATAATTGAAGAAAACAAAAATATTTGGTGCACACACACAATGAAGAAATATAATAATCACAATCCTCATTTCTGTCTGGCTACTGGGAGAATTATTCCTTCACCATTGTCTTTCAGGGAAGTCCCAGAAAGGGGCTACAGTGCTGCTGCTGTCCACTTTCAAGTGGTACCTGCATATTGTGGAGACTCATTTGTAAACCAGGCACAACTCTCTCCCTCAGTCAACTGATCATAAAGAAGTACCCAAGAGGCTACAGGTGTAGACTGGGAGAGGGAAGGTAATGTGACTGGAGTGGAGATCATAGGCATTAGACCACATCCTCATGCAACTTGTGCCTCAGGTCCTGCTCGAGCCCAATATCTTATATAGAAGTTCCATTTAATGATGGAAAGCTGTTGTGCACATCCAAATTTATGACTTTGTGGGTCAGACAATATGGGTCATGTTGGACATCTCAGGACTCATGGTGACTTGGTGGCCCATGGTTAAGTGTTCGCCTTTACTAAAGCCCTGTAACAAGCTAAAAGCTATTTCTCTAAAGGAGAGTAGTTATCTGCAGAAGATGGTAGGGCTTTGCTTCAAAATCCTAAGGGTTTGCTCTGATATTCACCAATAGCAGCCTGCCTAGGCTCCAAATCCATCACTCCTCTGTCACTTTCTCATACAGAGGTGGTTTGTGTGATGTTGTGAGGCTCGAGGCTATGCCACCAGTATTTCAAATACTGGCAGGGCCACCCATGGTGGGCAGGTTGCAGCAGAGCTTTCAGACTGAGACAGACTAGGAAGAAAGAAGGAGCCATGCACTTCCCAAGGAATTGGCCAATGACAACCTTATGAATTGCAGTGAAAAACTGTCTGATATATCACTGGAAAAATTTATGAATATCTGCTATGAAACATTGTCTGATAAAGTGGCAGAAGAGGAAAACCTCAGATTGAAAGGCACTCAAAATATGACTAGGGAAGAGCTGCTTCCTCAGATTAGAATTAACTTCAATGATGTGAATACAGTAAAGCTTTCATTACCTCATTTATTGATGTTGTTGTTGTTGTTGTTATGTGCCGTCGAGTTGGCCCTGACTCATAGCGACCCCTCCTTGGGTTTCCGAGGCAGTATCACTACGGAAGTAGGATTGCCCAACCTTCCTTCTGAGGAGTGGCTGGTAGGTTTGAACTGCCAGCCGTCTGGTTAGCAGGCAAGTATCTTAGCCACTATGCTACCAGAGCTCTCTATTGATGTAGTACATCTTAAAATGAGAAGAAACAGCTACAAACATCCACTAATAATTGGAACATGGAATGTAAGAAGTATGAAGTTAAGAAAATTTGAAGTTCTCAAAATTGAAATGGAATGCACAAAGATTGACATCCTAGGCATTGTTGTTGTTGTTAGGTGCCATCAAGTCATCTCCGACTCATAGTGACACCATGCACAGCAGAACCAAACACTGCTCAGTCTTGTGCCAACCTCACGATCCTTGCTATACCTGAGTGCATCATTGCAGCAACTGTGTCTATCCATCTCATTGAGGTCCTTCACGTTCTTTACTGACCCTCTACTTTACCAAGCATGATATACTTCTCCAAGGAATGGTCCCTTCTGACAACATGAGCAAAGTTGTTGAGATGAAGTCTGGCCATTCTTGTTTCCAAGGAGTATTCCATCTGCACTTCTTCCAGAGCAGATTTGTTAGTCCCTTTAGTAGAATATGGTACTCTTACCATTCTTCTCCAACACCACAACTCAAAAGCATCAACTATTCTTTAGTCTCCCTTATTGATTGTCCAGCTTTCACATTCATAAGAGGTGATTGAAAATACCATGGCTTGGGTTAGGTTCACCTTAATCTTGAAGGAGACATCTTTGCTCTTCATCACTTGAAAGAGGTCTTTTGCAGCAGATTTGCCTAATACCATACATTATCAGATATCTTGACTGCTGCTTCCATTGGTGTTGATTGTAGAAACAAGTAATATGAAATCCTTGACAACTTCAAACATTCTCCATCCTCTATGAAGCTGTTTATTGGACCAGTTGTGAGGATTTTTGTTTCCTTTATATTAAGGTGTAATCCATACTGCAGACTGCAGTCTTTAATGTTCATCTGTAAGTGCATCAAGTCAGCCTTTTTTCAGCAAGCAAAGTTGTGTCATCTGTGTATCGCTGGTTGTTAATGAGTCTTCCTCCAATTCTGATGCCACATTCTTCTTCATATAATCCAGCTTCTCAGATTATTTGCTCAGCATACAAGTTGAATAAGTACGGTGAAAGGATGCAACCTTGATGCACTCCCTTCTTCATTTTAAACCATGAAGTATCCCCTAGTTCTGTTTGAACAACTGCCTCCTAATTTATGTATAGGTTCATCATGAGTACAATGAGTGTCCTGGAATTCACATTCTTCTCAATGTTATCCATAATTTGTTATGATTGAAGCAATTGAATAATTTTGATAGTCAATAAAACATAAGTAAACATCTTTCTGGTATTCTTTGCTTTCAGCTACGATCCATCTGAAATCAGGAATAATATCCCTCATTCCATGTCCTCTTATGAATCCAGCTTGCATTCTTCTACAACACCACAACTACACACACACCCTAGCCCTAACCCTAGCCCTAACACTAATCCTAGGCATTAGTGAGCTGAAATGGACTGGTTTTGGCCATTTTGAATCAGACAACCATAGGATCCACAATACTAGGAATGGCAAATAGAAGAGGGATGGTGTGGCTTTCATTGTCACAAAAAATGTTTCAAGATCTATCCTGAAGTACAATGCTATCAATGATAAGATAATATCCATATGCTTACAAGGAAGACCAGTTAATGCAACAATTATTCAAATTTAAACAACAACCACTAAAGCCAAATACAAGGAAATTGAAGATTTTTACCAACTTCTCAGTCTGAAATTGACCAAACATGCAACCAAGATGTGTTGATTTTCACTGATAATTGGAATACAAAAGTTGGAAACAAAGAATAATCACCTGTATTTGATAAATACAGCCTTGCTGATAGAAATAATGTTGGTGATCACATGATAGAATTTGGCAAGACCAATGAGTTATTCATTGCAAATACCTTTTTTCAACAACACAGTGGGTAGTTATACATGTGGACTTCATCAGTTGGAGTACATAAGAATGAGATCGACTACATCTGTATAAAGAAGCTATAGAGAAGCTCAATATCTTCAGCCAAAACAAGGCCAAGAGCTGATTGTGGAACAGACCAACTATTCATATGCAACTTCAACTTGAATTTGAAGACAGTGAAAACTAGTCTACAAGAGCCAAATTATGGCCTTGAATATATCTCTTCTGAATGTAGAGATCATCTAAAGAATCAATGTGATATATTGAACACCAATGACTGAAAACCAGAGGAATTGTGGGATGACATCAAGAACATCATTCATGAAGAAAGCAAGAGGTCATTAAAAAGATGAGTAAGGAAGAAAAAATCAAAATGGATGTCAGAAGAGACTCTGAAACTTGCCCTGGAACACAGAGTAGCTAAAGCAATTGGAAGAAAAAAAAAAAACAAGATAAAAGAGCTGAACAGAAGATTTCAAAGTGGAGCTCAAGAAGACAAAGCAAACTATTATAAAGAAATGTGCAAAGACCTGGAGTTAGAAAACCAAAAGCAAAGAACATGCTTCACACTTCTCAAGCTGAAAGAACTGAGGAAAAAATTTAAGCCTCAAGTTGCAATATTGAAAGAGTCTATGGGCAAAATATTGAATGATGCAAGAAACATCAAAAGTATATGGAAGGAATACACAGAGTCACTGTGCCGCAAAGAATTGGTCGATGTTCATCCATTTCAGGAGGTGGCATATGATCAAGAATAAATTGTATCGAACTAAAATGAAAAAGCTTTACTAAGGGAATTGACAAAGAACAAGGCTTCAGGAATTGACACAACACCCAATGAAATGTTTCAACAAACAGAGGCCATGCTGGAGGCACTCATTTGTCTATGCTAAGAAATTTGGAAGACAGCTACCTGGCCAACTGACTGGAAGAGATCCATATTTGTACCCACTCCAAAGA
>NW_006921812.1:1792164-1805792 GCF_000298275.1 Orycteropus afer afer | reverse complement strand
GAATGCTCCTTGGAAGCAAGAATGACCATACATCATCTCACCTACTTTGGTAATGTTCTCAGAAGGGACCATTCCCTTGAGAAGGATATCATGCTTGGCAAAGTGGAGGGTCGACAAAAAAATGGTATGGCCCTCAATGGATTGACACAGTGCCTGTAACAATAGGCACAGGTTTGGCAAGGACTGTGAGGCAGGCACAGGACTGGGCAGTGTTTTGTTCTGTTGTACATGTGGTTGCTGTGAGTCGGTACTGACTCAATGGCACCTAACAACAACAAAGAGTCCAAATATCATCTCTATCTCCCACAGACACTTCAAGCACCATTGAATCAGTTGGATCATATGGACCAATTAGCAGAGTAGCTTTCATGTCAGCCTGAACCTGATGAAGAGCCTTCTGTTGTTCTGGGCCCCTCTAAAAACTAGCAGCTTTTTGAGTCAGTTGATATATAAGCGAAAGCAACACACCCAAATGAGGGATATGATGCCTCCAAAATCCAAAGAAGCCCACCAGACTCTGTGCCTCCTTTTTAGTTGTGGAGGAAACCAGATGCAATGACTTATCCTTCACTTTAGTAGGGATATCTTGACATTACTCCACTCCAGGTACCAAATGTGTTAGGCTGGATTCTCTAGAGAAGCAAAACCAGTAAAACTTATTTAATATAGAGAAAAATATCTTTGGAAAATAGCTCATGGTTATACATGCTGGCAAGTCCTAAGTTCCTGCATCAAACTTCAAGCTGGAGGCTTTTCCTGACTCACACAGCTTCAGGGGCTGACAAACTCAAAGCTGGCAGGAAGTATACAGGATGTTGACTTTGGTGGATGATGAATTCACGATCACCAGGCAGAACAGTGGATTGTTCATTCAAGGACAGTTGTAAGTAGCACAGCAGGATCCAGATCCACTCTAATTTTCCCAGAATGTCTATATATATATTGGGAGCAGGCCACAGCCCTAGGGAAACTCCCTTTCAATGGATAGGCTGCTCAGAATATATACATCATATCTCATCATGGGAATAACCATATTACAGCTACTTAAACCACTCAGAATATACATACACAAAGTTACTGAAGTTATAGAATCATAGTCCAGCCAAGTTGACACACAGTCTCAACTATCACCATACCATAGGCTGACTTACTTACCTAGTACTGCTGTAACCAAAAAAAAAAAAAAGAATGGCATTTGATAATAGACATTTATTTTTCCCAATGCAGGGTGCTAGAAGTTTACAATCAGAGCATCAGCTCCAGGGGAAGTCCTTCTTTATCTCTTTCAGTTTCTTTTTGTTGTTGTGTCCCCTCAAGTTGGACCTGACTCATAGCGACCCCTCCTTCGAAGCAGCATCACTACAGAAGTAGATTGCCCAACCTTCCTTCCGAGGAGTGGCTGGTGAGTTTGAACTGCCAGCCTTCTGGTTAGCAGTCAAGTGCCTTAGGCACTATGCCACCAGAGCTCCTTTACATTTCTATAAGAGTTATTAATAAGGGATTAATTTGAGGACCCATTCTACTCTGGTACGACTTCATTAATATAACAAAAGAAAAACCATATTCCCAACTAGGGTCATTTTCAATGTAGATAGGCATATACAAGGGTTAGGACTTCAGTAACTTTGTGTGTGTGTGTACGTGTATATGTGTACATGTGTGTGTTGGGGGGCACAATTTAACCGGCAAAGTAGACATCTTTTAATTCACCAACAAAAAGAGATTTGAAATGGATTTCAACTGCCCCTTCCTGGTCCAAAAATCATTTTATATTTTATTCTCTGCATATGACTTAGAATTTGAAGTACGGCAATGAGAGCTAACCAGAAAAGTATGGCTAAAAGATTAATGTGGGATATTGCTGTATTTGTCTCAAATAATTTCTTCACTTCTGAACTGTGATAAAGATGGAAAAAATAGGAAAAAAAAGAAAGATATAATTAAGATGAGAAAAAGCAATATGCACAATTCTGAACTAGTCAATTCTTGGTTGCAACTACAGGACAGCTTACCACACACAGTATTTGAAATCTACATGGTTATCTGAAAATCAACTTTTCAGGACTGCGGTTTCTTCAATTAATTTCTGTTTTTCACCTTCTTTGTTCTTTTCTTTCAATTGTTTATTACTAATTTTTTAATTCTCTGCACAGAGACTTATGATAAAATAACAGTGATATTAAATACAGAGAAGCATCATAATGTACTCTTGTTGTTGTTGTTATGTGCCGTCTAGTCGGACCCGACTCATATCGACCCCTCCTTGGGTTTCCGAGGCAGTATCACTACGGAAGTAGATTGCCCCATCTTCCTTCCGAGGAGTGGCTGGTGGGTTTGAACCGCCAGCCTTCTGGTTAGTAGTCAAGTGCCTTAGCCAATGTGCTTTAGCAGCATTTATTTGGATATTTGTCCATACATTTGTGTCATAAAATGATGAGAATGGAAGTTCATATGACAAACAAGGGTAACTAGTTACAGTCGAGTCAAATCTGATTCAGAGACCCTGTAGGACTGTGTAGAACTGCCTCGTAGTGTTTCTAAGAATGTAATCTTTATGGAAGCAGACTGCCATAGCTTTCTCCTGCTGAGTAGCTGGTGTGTTTGAATTACTGACCTTTGCATTAGCACTGAGAGCTTTAAGCATGGCTCCTTGAAACAAATGGAGCATTTGATAAATCCTAGACTGTAATCTTGGGAGAGAAAAGTTGTGCAGTTTAAATTGGTAATACCTATTTAAGTTACTTAAGTCAGATTATACAGATGTTAACCTTGAGATGTAAGTAAACAATATTACATTTGTTTCTAAGACAGTTTTTCAATTAACTTATAAATCAAACCATGTTAATGAAATGTATCAATGCAATAAAAAATAGTTTTACAATTACTATAACTACTTTTATTAATACTTGCTTTCAGAACCAATAAAATTTCATGAGATTTCTTAAAGCTAAATTAATCTTTTCCATTTATTTTATAATAATATACCATCAAAGTGAATATTCTGTTTCCATTTTTCTATAGATTCACTGTTCCATACCAGCTTCTTCCCTAGAATTGTTCATAGATGTTGTTAGTTTTAGACTAGAGGCAATTAGGAATTCTGGTTTTCTCACTATTTGCAGAAGAGGTATTCATTAGGTAGGACACCATGAGGAAAGATAAGTGTCAAAGAATAGGTAATTGAAAGTCATTGTAATTTCCCTCAAATTCTTTGCCCACCTGTCAGGATCTTTGGCATAACAGAATTATTTTGCTGTCAATTGTTCAATTGTCACTTTTCCAATAGCTCAGGAGATTCTGAGAGAATACCAACCTCTTTAATTATTGTAAAAGAAGTCTCTGAACATTAGAGCTTCCTGCTTCTCAGGGCAAATGATTAGTTGGCCAAATATAAATAAAAATCCAATTTGTTGACACTTTGGAAATATCCTAAAGTAAGTATGCAAATTGGAAAATCTCCTTCACCAGAGTTGCATTATAAATTAGGCCAAACTTTTTTTTTTTTTTTTTTTTTAAGAAAAAAGCAGTGAACCTAAAGTCATTTTAATACATTCTTTTTGCTTCTGTCCCCCTCCTACCTATATCAACTCCATTCTTTGATTTGCTTTCTCCCCTTCAACCTTTTTCCCTTTGAAGTTCACAGCTTTGAAACACACTATTATTATCTTATCTCTTATCTTTCCTTTCCTGCAGCTTCTTTCTATTACTTTTTTGTTAGATGTGTAAGGGAAGTTGTGTTTGTGGGTGACCTCTGAGTGGATTTTGGCTTCAGGTATATTCTTTTGTTTTCTTAGCCTGATGACCCAGGGATGAAGTTTGAAAACTTGGTAAGTGAATATTGACAATATTTAAGTTGGTAGAAACTTATTTTCTTACTCTCTTTAGATATATATGTAGGTATATATGCATATTTTTCCACTATAACCCCTTTTCATTGATAATAATGTCTTCAATCTTCAGTTTAGAATTAAGTCTAAAATCAAGTTGCATAAAGCTCTAAACTGGCCCACTGCCATCAAGTTGATTCTGACTCATAGTGATCACCATTGGGTTTCTGTGGCAGTAAATCTTTATGGAAGTAGATTGTTCTGTCTTCCGTGGAGTTGCTGGTAGGTTTGAACTGCCAGCCTTCTAGTTACCAGTCAAATGCCTTAGGCATTTACTTCCAAATATTAACCTTGCATTTTACTCAAAACTTATACTGTGCTGATTTTACAGTTTAAGTTATGGAGAAAATAAGAAAGTAGATATAAAATCTTTCTTTCCACTTCCCGCACCCTTTCCACTTGATATTATTTAGGACGTTTCACACATTTATTGTTCTATTAATAAAGCAAATGGAATTTTAGATTGAAGAGTTCATATATATCATCTGGACTTACATCACATGAATTTCTCCCTAAACTGTGCAAAACCAGTTGTAAATTATTTTGTTTATTCATTTCTAGGGATAGGTAAGAATACAAGGGGTTAACTTGCTCAGCTGCTAAGCAAAAGTTTGGAAGTTCAAGCCTACCTAGAAGTGCCTTGGGAAAAACTCTGACACATACAGGACTGCAATGATTTGGAGCTGACTTGATGACAAATGGGTTGGTTTTGATTTAACGACAGAGTAATTCAGTAATGTATATTGGGCAATCCTACTTCCGTAGTGATACTATCTTGGAAACCCAAGGAGGGGTCGCTATGAGTCGGGGCGGACTCGACAGCAAACAACAACAATAGGCAAATTTGTTCTGATTGTGGCTATATCTTCCTTTTTACTGATGTAATTTGTTCTTGAAATGACAGTACACAAATACAACAATACATTCTTCACCTTTGCTCTTAATTCTACCCTTATTAATTTAATAAATACTTATTTGTTTCCCATCTGAGAGTTTTCCAAGCATTTGAATAGATCCTGAATATCTTCTTTTTGAACTTTCCTCACCTTAAACCAAACTAGGTCTTTCACTTGATCTTCATATACCATCCAGCATATTTTTTCTTCAGAGAAGAGTGTTCTAGAAATGGTCTCAGCTGCAATAATCAATGTGTACCTCCAAAATTCATTCTATTAACTTTATAACACTGAAGTTTCATATTAATTTAGGAAAATTTCCAGATACATCTCATTCTGTACTTTCACCACTGAATTTTAAACTAAATATAGGACCTTAACTGGGAGATTCCTACTGCATTTTTTTTTTCTTTTGATTAAGCATTCTAGCTTGTTGAGATAATTTTGCACCTGAACTTTTCATTGCTTTTTCTATCAGCTACATGTCATGCAACATTTCTATCAGCTATATGCGAAGTGATATTTGATAAGCAGAGCTTCAGTGTTAAGTACATGTTAGTCAAGACCAGGAAGTGGGTGGAGAGGTTTGGAACAACTAAGGGAAATAAACTTTTCTGTCAGTTTGTCCTCCTGTGGTGGCTTGCATATTGCTGGGAGGCTGGAGGCTGTACCACTGGGGTTTCAAATGCCAGCAGGGTTGCCCATGGTAGACAGGTTTCAGCAGAGCTTCCAGACTGAGACCGACTCGGAAGAAGGATAAGGCAATGCCACCTTTCAAAGAACTGTCTAGGGAAAACCTTATGACTAGCAGAGAAACACAGTCTGATACATTACTGGACAACATTATGAATAGCCCTGAAACATTGTCCCATACAGTGCCAGAAGATGAACCCCTTAGGTTGGAAGGCACTCAAAATATGACTGGGAAAGAGCTGCCTCATTAAAGTACAACTTACCTTGATGATATGGATAAAATGATGCTTTCTCTACCTCCATTTGTTGACAAGGCATGACTCAAACTGAGGAGAAACAGCTGCAAATATCCATTAATAATCAGAACACGGAATGTACGAAGTATGAATCTAGGAAAATTAGAAATTGTCAAAAATGAAATGGAATGCATAAAGATCAATAGCCTTGGCATAAATGAGCTGAAAAGGACCATGTATGGCAATTTTGAATCAGACAACCACATGATCTACTATGTTGGGAATGACAAATTAGAGTGGCATTCATCATCACAAAGAGTGTTGCAAGATCTATCCTGAAGTACATTGTCGTCAGTGATGAGAGTAGTGTAGTGTCTAAGGCATTTGACTGCTACCCTGAAAGCTGGCTGTTCAAACCCTCCATCCACTCCTTGGAAGGAAGGTTTGGCAATCTATTTCCGCAGTTATACCTCCTTGGAAACCCAAGGAGGGATTGCTATGAGTCAGATCTGATTCAATGGCAGTGAGTTTGGTTTTTGTTTTTTACAAAGAAAGCCAGTTAATACTACTATTATTCAAATTTACACATCAAAAACCAAAGCTAAAGAGGAGGAAGTTGAAAACTTTTACCAATTTCTGAAGTCTGAAATTGACTGAACATGCAATCAAGGTGTACTGATTATCACTAGTGATTGGAATGCCAAAGTTGAAAACAAAGAAGAATCACCAGTAATTGGAAAATTTGGCTTTGGTGATAGAAATAATGCTGGAGGACACATGATAGAATTTTGCAAGACCAATGACTTATTCACTGAAAATATCTTTTTACTACAACACAAATGGCAGCTATATATGTGGATTTTTCCAGATGGAGTGCACAGGAGTCAAATTAACTACATCTGTGGCAAGAGGCAATGGAAAAACTCAATATCATCACCCAAAACAAGGCCAGGAGCTGACTGTGGAACAGACCATCAATTGTTCATATGTAAGTTGAAGTTGAAGTTGAAGATAATTAAAACAAGTCCATGAGAGCCAAAATGTGACCTTCAATATATATCCTCCTGGATTTAGAGACCATCTAAAGAATAGATTTGATGCATTGAGCACCAATGTCTGAAAACCAGAGGAATTGTGGCATGACATCAAGAACATCATCCATGAAGGAAGCAAAAGATCATTTAAAAGACAGGAAAGGAAGAAAAGACCACAATGGATGTCCAAAGAGACTCTGAACTTTGCCCTTGAATGGAGAATAGCTAAAGAAAAAGGAAGAAATGACAAGATAAAAGAGCTGAACAGAAGATTTCAAAGAGTAGCTCTAGAGACAAAGTGCATTATTATAATGAAATGTGCAAAGCCTGAAGTTACAAAACCAAAAGTGAAGAACACACTTGGCATTTCTCAAGCTGAGAGAACTACAGAAACAAAATTAACCCTCAAGTTGCAATATTGAAAGATTCTATGTGCAAAATATTGAATGATGCAGGAAGCATCTGAAGAAGATGGAAGGAATACAGAGTCACTGCACGAAAAAGAACTGTTCAATGGTCATCCATTTCAGGAGGTGGCATATGATCAAGAGCAAATGGTATTGAAGGAAGAAGTTGAAGCTGCACTGAAGGAAGTGGTGAGAAACAAGTTTTCAGGAATTGATGAGATGCCCCACTGAGATGTTTCAGCAAACTGATACTGTGCTGGAGGCATTCACTTGGCTATGCTAGGAGATTTGGAAGTCAACACCTGGCCAACTGACTGGAAAAGATCTATATTTATACCCATTCCAAAGAAAGGTGATCACACAGAATGTGGAAATTATCCATCAATATCATTAACATTGCATGTAAGTAAAATCTTACTGAAGATAATTCAAAAACAGTTGCAGCAGTATATTGACAGAGAACTTCCAGAATGGTAAGCTGGATTCAGAGGAAGACTTGGAATGAGGGATGTCCTTGCTGATGTCAGACTTATCTTAGCTGAAAGCAAAGGATACCAGAAAGATGTTTACTTGTGTTTTATCGACTATGCAAAGCATTTGATTGTGTGCATCGTAGAAAATTATGCATGACATTGAGAAGAATGGGAATTCCATAACACTTAATTGTACTCATGAGGAACCTAAACACAGACCAGGAGGCTGTCATTCAAACAGAACAAGGGGACACTGCGTGGTTTAAAATCAAGAAGCGAATGAGTCAGGGTTGTATCTTTTCACAATACTTATTCAATCTATATGCTGAGCAAATAATCTGAGAACCTGGACAATATGAAGAAGAATGTGGCATCAGGATTGGAGAAAGAATCATTAACAACCAGTGATATGGTGACAACACAACTTTACTTGCTGAGAGTGAGGATGACTTTAAGCACTTTCTGATGAAGATTAAAGACTATAGTCTGCAGTATGAATTACACAAACATAACTGGACCAATAAGCAGCATCATGATAAATGGAGAAAAAATTGAACTTGTCAAAGACTTCCTATTACATGGATTTACAATCAGCACCAATGGAAGCAGAAGTCAAGATATCAAACAATGTACAGCCCTGGGCAAATCGGCTGAAAAGATCTGTTTCAAGTGCTGAAGAGCAAAGTTGTCTCCTTAAGAACTAAGATGTGCCTGATACGAGCCATGGTATTTTCAATTGCCTCATATGCATGTGAGAGTTGGGCAATGGATAAGGAAGACTGAAGAAGAGTTGATGTTTCTGAGTTGTGGTGCTGACGAAGAATGCTGAAAGTACCAGGGATTGCTAAAAGAAATAAGAGATCTGTCATTGAAGAAATGCAGCCAGAATGCTCCTTGGAAACGAGAATGGCAATACTTTGTCTCACTTACTTTGGTCATGTTTTCAGAAGGGACCATTCATTGGAGAAGGATAACATGCTTGGTAAAGTGAAATGTCAATGAAAGAGGGGAAGGCCCTCAACAAGATTGATTGACACAGTGCCTACAATGATGGACTCAGTTATAACAGAGATCGTGGAGTTGGCACAGGACCAGGCTGTATTTCTTTCTGCTGTACATAGGGTCGCTATGAGTTGGAGACTACTTGATGGCACCTAGTAACAACAACAACAGCAACCTTCAATGTCTTATGCTATAACAAACCAAACCAAACTCACTGCTGTCGAGTCAATTAGACTCATAGAGATCTCTCCTTGAGTTTCCAAGGTGGTATTTCTACAGAAGTAGATTGCCCAATCTTCTTTCTGAGGAGTGGCTGGTGTGTTTTTACTGCCAGGCTTCTGGTTAGCCTTCAAATGCCTTAAGAACTATGCCACCAGAGCACCCATGTCTTATCTTGGTCATTATTATTATTATTTGGGTTGAGAATAAAACCAAAGCATACTTTTTAATCCAACAAGAACCTCTATTAAATTGACATTCATCAATACATTCCATGTATTCATTCACCTGTTACATACCTACTTTTTATCCTCAAGTATATTAAAGTCATGTCAAAAGCCAGGGAGCTCTGGTAGCATAGTGCCTAAGGTATTTGACTGCTAACCAGAAGGCTGGTGGTTCAAACCCACCAACCACTCCTTGGAATGAAGATGGGGCAATATACTTCCATAGTGATACTGC
Source organism: Orycteropus afer afer (assembly GCF_000298275.1). NCBI lineage: Eukaryota > Metazoa > Chordata > Mammalia > Tubulidentata > Orycteropodidae > Orycteropus > Orycteropus afer. Next base: position 1,796,483 of record NW_006921812.1, on the reverse strand, counting down.
CTTGGAAACCCAAGGAGGGGTCTCTATGAGTTGGGTCCTACTCAATGGTAAATAATAACAACAACAACAACATATTAAAATCATGTCAAAAGCCTCGCTAAAATTAATATATACTATATGGTATTTTCCAGATCAATAACACCAGTAACTCTGCTAAAAAACAAGTCAGTCCATTTTGATATGACTATTTCTTGATAAACCCTTATTGATTTCTAATTAGTTTAGTTTTAGTTTCTAAATACCCATAAACTGTCTGTTTAACAATTCTTCCTATCCTAGATTCCTTCTATTATTTTAATCATTTCTTCTGTAGTGATATTTAACACAATCAATTAAAGCCTAATTTTAGATGGGAAGGCTCTCCAATTTTATAAGAAAAACAATCTAAAAAAGGTAATATGCATTATAATTAGTTTTCTTGAAATGCATCTGTTTTGTTAAGTGAGGATGAATAAACAAATTTATTAGAATGCAACAAATATTAGACACATTATGGACTAGTCTTCCCTCACCACCAAATGATTAAATCAGTCAAATCAGTATTATATGCTTAATGCTGTCAAGTAGAGAATGTAAAAGTAAGAGGACCGATTTTTTATAAGTTCAGAAACATTAAGGTATGCAAAATCTAGATAATGAGACCAAAATAGCAAATTAGCAACACAAAAAATGTAAGTATGCACATATAAAATAATGTTTCACATCCTTTGCTTCTCAGATGAATAGAGACATAAATGAAACAAGATAGAGAAAAATAACTTACATTAGTATACCAGAAAAAAGAACCCAACCCATTGCCATTAAGTCAATTATGTCTCATAGTAACTAAAGGGCAGAGTAGAATTACTTTATAGGGTTTCCAGGGCTGGAAATCTTTACTGAAGCAGACTGCCTCATCTTTCTCCTGTGGAGTGGCTGGTGGGTTCAAATCACCAACATTTTTGTATAGCAGTCTAATATGATAACCACTGTACCATCATAGATTCTGTAGTATAGTAATTTTTTAATCACATTCATATATTTTATCTTATTGGATCAAAAGATTTTATGGGGAAGTAAAACCTAAATTAGCTCTTGAAGAATGCATGGATTAGTCTAAGTAGAAAAGTAACAAGGCATTTCAGTTGGGATAAAAAGAAAAAAAAATGGAGGGGAGAATGATCTTGGTGCATTTGTAGGACAAGGTAAAGATTACCCTGCTAAAGTACAAGTTTCTATTGATGGATAAATATGTTTAAATAGAGATAATTGGCCAGAGAATTCATTTAGAGGAATAAGATTCAATATAGGTTAAATTAAGAAGACTGTGTAAAAAAACAGTATCCCGATGAAAGCAGTATTTGATTCATAGTGATCCTATAGGACATAGTAGAACTGCCCTGCAAGGCTGCCAAGGCTGTAATCTTTAGGGAAGCAGAGTGTGACATCTTTCTCCCACAGAGCAGCTGGTAAGTTTAAACTGCCAGAGTTTAGGTTGATGATTGAGCATTAACCACTGTGCCACCAGAAATTTGTTTTTCCTGTTGTTAGGTGCCATCAAATCTGTTCCAACTCATAGCTACTCTATATGCAACAGAACAAAACAATGCCCAGTCCTGTAACATCCTTAGAATTCTTGCTATGTTTGAGCTCATTGTTGCAGGACCTTACATTGTTTTTAACTGATCCTCTAATTTACCACAAATGACCTCCTTCTCCAGACATTTCCCTTTCTTGATAACATGTACAAAGTACATACTATGAAGTCTCACCATCGTTGTTTTTAAGAAATATTCATTAGAATGCTGCACTTCTTCTAAGACAGATTTGTTTGTTCTTTTGGAAAGACATGGTATATTCATTATTCTTTACCAGAACCATAATTCAAAGGTATCATTTCTTCTTTGGTCTTCATTATTCACTATCCAGCTTTTGCATGCATATGAGATGATTGAAAATGCCATGGTTTGGGTCAGGCACACCTTAGTCCTCACAAAGGCATTTTTGCTTTTTAAAATTTTGAACAGTTTTTTTTTTTTTTTTTCCAGAAGATTTGCCCAGTGCAATACCCATTTGATTTCTTGATTTGCAACCATGTTGATTGTGAATTCAAGTGAAATAAAATTCTTGACAACTTTCATATTTTTAAATAGTGTCTGGGAACTTGTCTGATGCATCTTGGTCTGCAGAAGCTATATTCACATTTTTTAAGTCAAATCTCTTTATACAATTATCAAACCATCCTTTGCTGATATTAAATTCTCAAACTTTAGACTTTTCAGCTTCCTTTTGCTTTGTCATATAATGCCTTCACTTTTTTCTTGAATCATAATAGAGTCTATAGGTATGCCTTTCTTATAGCAATTCTGCACCAACATAAAAGCTGCATTTTAAATTCTAGATAAAAAGTTATTTCACAAAAAAAATGCAAAATTTGTGTGCCTGCTGGCATCACTGCAATGATAGTTTCACAAATATCCTTTTATATTTTTACAATGTTCCTTCTGCTGAATCATTTATCTTGAAGGGTGGACACCCATAAGTGCAGACCTCAATCTATGGTACATATTAAACAATTCAAATTTTTCTTGTAAAGTTGACTTTTTCTGCTTCTTACAAGGATTTCTAGCATCACTAGCCACACTTCAAATTGGTTACATGTGTAATTCAAGGTTTATGGTATAGCACTCAACATGATGAAAAATACATGAGAATCATAACAGATGACTTTGTACTGTGGCATGCAATTTACTGGAGAGATGACCTACTTATGTGGAGATGATTAGTGTCACATGGTGTTTTATGTGGATACTCACAACACTTGAGTTCACTGTAATAACAAGAAGAGATGGCTATGAAATTATTACAGTAGAATAATATGAGCAATAGTTAATTTTATGCTGTTACGAGATAATAATACATTTTACTTTTGCTTACATTTCTCTTGACTGTGAATAGTGCCATGTATGCTCTGTTAGTGTCTGTGTGTAAATTTTAATAACTTTTAACTTTTTGTAGTAGATTTGTGTATATTTTATGGTAATAAATAGTAACATAGACTAGTAGCTACAAATATTTTATGCCTTCATAATGTACCTAAATTTTTCTTAATTTTTTATATATTATAGGTTACATGGTTCATCTATGACATTTTTCAAATTGTTGCAAATTAAAAAAAAATTCAATGTATTTATTGAAAAAAAATCTGTGTGTAACTGAAACTGTGTAGTTCAAAACCACACTGTAGTGTTCAAAGGTCAACATTTAGTTTTATTAATTTTCTGAGAATTATATATGCCTCACCAGATAAAACAGCAGGTTAAAGTTATTTTCCCTTCCATATACAAAAGCCTCATAAGTTATAGTGCCTGTTTTTTCTTTACTTCTGCTTCAAAAACTATATCCATGTATTATTTTACCTTTTGCTGTTCAAGATAAAAAGGACTTTCTAATTTCAAATGCTGAGGTAGAAACTTTAAAGAAAACATCTCCTTGTATTAGCTATTTAAACATGTTAATTTAGATTTTTTTCTAGTCTTTAAGCATTGCTAGATTTTATATCTTGGGAGTGTAAAAAAAACAAAAAAAAACTAATTTATTGCTTCTTTTTTAATATAATATGTTAAAAAAGTGTTTATGTTTTTGTTTTGAAATAATTATGATAGCAAACCCTTTGGAAAGATGATTATTTTTCTTCAAAGAGAATTCAATGATAGTAACTACTTTGAAAAGCATCTTTACATTAGTCAAATGTGCATGTGGAACGTGTGTATTCAGAAACTTTGAGATACTTTAGATCTCCAAATCACAGATACTGGTGCTTTATAGGACTGACCAGATAATTTCTATGAAAAATACAAGTCAACAATCAGGACTTGTAGCTTTACCAAGTGAGAAGAGTTGGTTTCTCTAAATTCTGTGCTGTTGTGTTGGTGTTGATAAACACAAGTAGACATTGTCCTAAATTGAACACCCTTGGCATATGAAAAGTAATCTACTTTTTTGTTTTTATTTGAAAAATTATCTTATATGTGGAAATGTCAAATTTATTTTAATATGCATTCAAATACCATTTATCTGTTTTCCTTCTGTTTATACTGGAATCATAAACTTGAACAGCACATTAAGGTTTGCTTTAGTTATTCATATATATTTGTTGTTGTTTGCCATCAAGTCGGCCCTGACTCATAGCAACCCCTCCTTGGGTTTCCAAGGCAGTATCACTATGGAAGTAGGACTGCCCAACCTTCCTTCCAAGGAATGGTTGGTGGGTTTGAACCGCCAGCCTTCTGGTGAGCAGTCAAGTGCCTTACGCACTATGCTACCAAAGCTCCATGTAT
>NW_006921812.1:1777758-1792064 GCF_000298275.1 Orycteropus afer afer | reverse complement strand
TATATATCCACTAAAAAGATAATTTTTCAAATGAAACAAAAAGGTAGATGACTTAGGACAATGTCTACTTATGTTTATCAACAACAAAACAACAGCACAGAATGTAGAGAAACCAACTTTTCTGTATACACACACACACACACACAGAAATTCCCTGGCATATTAAATCTTTTTTTGCATTCATCCTGATAACTCCAATAACTGGAAAAAAATAATTTTGTATAGTTGCTTGAAAGACGAAAACTGCTGGGAACTGAGGGAGAAGAAATGCACTCAATTCTTTGTCCTGAGTCTCAGCTTGTGGGGCAAACAATTTTACCATGCAGAATGAGTTCTGCGGCATTTTATGTGTTTATTATAAAAAACAGAAGATTGAACTTGATAATTTTTTTCTCCAATTTTATAACATTTAATGTTCTGGAAAGATAAATCCCAAACTCTAAGAAGCAATCTAAAACCTTTGAAATATAAAGACTGAAAGTAACAATAAGTTACAAACAAAAGGACTTTGCAAACTCTACAGTAGGAAGTTAGTTCAATACATTACCTTTCATATTTCTCTTTAAAACATTTGAACTCTCCAAGTCTGAGCATGTTTTTATTAAAATATAGCATCAATTCCCTTGAAAATTTGTGCTATCCTCTTGCCTTGTATCTTTAGCCAAAAGACAAAATAGAATCCTCAAGCACAGGTGCCAAATGCCCATATCCACTAACCCATTGCTAATGAGTTGATCCTGACTCATAATGATCCTAAAGAACAGAATGGAATTGTACCATAAGGTTTCCAAGGCTGTAAATCTTTATGGAAGCAGACTGCCTCATCTTTCTCCTATAGCAGCTGGTGGGCTTGAACTGCCAATATTTTGGTTAGCAGCCCAATGCTTTAACCACAGTGGCACACAGCTCCTTCACATGCCAGTAGAGGAAAATAAATAGACAAATAAGAATAAAGAATACTATGTGGGAGCTAAATAAAAGCTCTGAATAAGATAGTAAAGGATCTAATTTATAAGTTAATATTGCCTAATCAACAAGATTATATGTATAAAAGGGTACATTGGGCTAGCTTTTGTAGCCTAATGTCCCATCTCTGGGATCTGTTTACATACATTGGCATATTAGGAGGATTTCACATTTAACTTGGGAGATGTGAGGAGTAATGGAAGGAGGCATGAACAGAACTGCTCTGGTGATAATAAACAAGTATTATTAGAGATTATCCTACTGAAACTATTCCAGAGCATAGAGAAGGATATAATACTTCCAAATTAATTTTATAAAACAAGCATAATCTTGACACAAAAGCCAGGCAAAGATACCACTAAAAAGGAAAAGTACAAACCAATATTCCTCATCCAAAACTCTTCAGGAAAATGTTAACCAACATTATTAAGGTCATATCCTTAAAACCAGTGACTAACATTGTTCTCAATGGAGAGAGACTGAAAGCATTACCTTTACAAGCAGGAATCAGACAAAATACATCCTCTGTCATAACTCCTATTCAACATTGTATTGGAAGTCTTAGCCAGGTCAATAAGGCAAGAAAAAAAATATAAGGCATCCAAATTCACAAAGAAAAAAATAAAACTATCCTTATTTGCAGATGAGGTAACCCTATACATAGAAAATCTAAGAGATTCAGCAAGTAAAATTACTAGAACTAATTGAAAGATTCAACAAAGTGGCAGTGTACAAGATAAACATACAAAACTCTCTGAAAAACAAATAAGAAAGACAATACAATTTACAATACCTACCAAACAAATAAAATACATAGGAACAAATCTTACCAGAAACACAAAATATCTAAAAAAGAAAACTACAAAATAACAATGTAAGAAACTAAAAGAGACCTACTAAATGGAAGAACATACTACGCTCATGGATAAGAAGACTGGACATTGTAAAAATGGCACTATTACCTGAAGTAATCTATAGATTCAATACAATTCCCATGCAGATTCTATCAATATTCTTAAAGGACATGGAAAAGCCAATCACTGTTGTTATATGACAAGGAAAGAAAGAGACCCAGAGAAGTAAAGTACTAGTAAAGGTTAAGGCCACCACTCCACTCTTTGGCAATTTGTTCTACTGTGGTGGCTTGCATGTTGTTATGAGGTGGGGACTATGCCACCAGTATTTCAAATACCAGCAGGATCATCCATGGTGGACAGGTTTCAGTGGAGCTTCCAGACTCAGACAGAGTGGAAAGAAGGACAGGGGTATCCAATTACAAAAAAAGTTGACCACTATAAACTTTATGAGTAGCAGTGAAATATTGTCTTATGTAGTGCAAAAGATAGGCGCTCTGGTAGCATAGTGCCTAAGATACTTGACTCCTCACCAGAAGGCTGGTGGTTCAAACCCACCAGCCACTCCTTGGAAGGAAGGTTGGGCAATCTACTTCCATAGTGATACTGCCTCAGCAATCCAAGGAGGGGTCACTATGAGTATGGTCCGACTCGATGGCACATAACAACAACAACAACAGTGCAAAAGATGAGCCCCTCAGGTTGGAAAGTACTCAAAATACAACTGGCGAAGAGCTGTCTCCTCAAAATAGAGTTCACCTTAATGATGTGGATGGAGTAAAACATTTGGGATTTTCATTTGCTGAGGGGGCACTACTTGAAATTGGAAGAAACAGCTTCAACCATTCATTTAAAAAAATGGGATGTATGAAACACGTGTCTAGTCTAAGAAAATTAGAAGTTGTCAAAAATGAAATGGAATAGATAAAGATTGATATTTTAGACACTAGTGAGATGTCTGGTATTGGTCATTTTGAATCAATTATATGGTCTACTATGCCAGCAATGACAAATTGAAAAGAATGGTGTTGCATTCATCATCAGAAAGAACATTTCAAGATGTATCCTGAAGTACAATGTTGTCAATGGTAGGATAATATCTATATGCCTATAAGAAAGATCAGTTAATTTGAGTATTATTCAAATTTATGTTCTCTCTTGGTTCTCTAGTGCTGCTGATAACAGACATCCAACACCTAGATAGTTTTAACAAATAGGAATTTATTCTCTTACAATTTAGGAGACAAGATGTCCAGATTTAGAGTGCTGGGTCTAGGGGCTGGGTGAAGACCCTTTGACTTTGAGCTTCAGCTCTGCCTCTTGCTCCCAACCCATGGGAGCTGGGGGCATCTCTTAACTTAGACAGCTACTGGCTGCTGATGTCAATAAACCCAAGGTCAGCAGGTAAAATGGCATAATCTCAAGATTAGCAGACAAAATGACAAGCCAGTAGTTCAAGTCCAGGAAAAATCCCAAGGTAGACAAAAAGCATGACAAATCACTGAGATGAAAACTCCACAAAACACAGAAATCAGATATGTCAAAAGCTAGACACATTCCCCAAAGTTTCTCCATATATACTGGAAGCAGACCTTACTCCAAAGACAACACCCTTTCCACTCATTAATGTTTCACAGCAGATTCCTCATGGAGTTGATTATACCATATCCAATCTCATTGTTCAGAATAACTATGTCTAGCTTCCAAGCTACTCAAAATTATGGCCCAGCAACATTGACACAACGTTAGCTACCACATGCACCAACCACTATGCAGTAATTGATGCAGTAATTGAAGATTTTTACCAATATCTACAGTCTGAAAAGACCAAACATGTAGTCAAGATGTATTGATTATTTCTGGTAAATGAAAGGCAAACATTGGAAACAAAGAAGAATCATAAATAGTTGGAAAATATGGTCTTAGTGATAGAAAAGGTGCTAGAGATCACATGATAGAATTTGCAAGACCAATGACTTACTCATTGCAAATACCTTTCTTCAACAACATAAATGTGGCTATGCACACTCACATTGCCAGGTGGAATACACAGGAATCAAATCTACTGAAATTGTGGAAAGCAGTGATGGAGAAGCTCAATATCATCACCGAAAACAAGTCCAGGAGCTTATTGTGGAACAAACCATAAATTTCTCATATGCAAGTTCAAGTTGAAGCTGAAGAAAATTTAATCAAGACCACAGGAACCGAAATATGACCATGATTACATCCCACCTGAATTTAGAGATCATCTGAAGAAAAGATTGGACTTATTGAAGCCAATGACTAAAGACCAGATGACTTGTGAGCTCACATCAAGAGCGTAATATATGAAAAAAGCAAAAGGTCATTAAAAATACAGAAAAGATGGAAAAAACAAAAATGAATGTCAGAAGACACTCTGAAACTTGATATTGAACAGAGAGTAACTAAAGCAAATGGAAAAAAAATGCTAAAATAAAAGATCTAAACAGAAAATTTCAAAGGGCAACTTGAGAAGACAAAGTATTACATTGAAATGTGCAAAGAACTGGATTTAGAAAAACAAAAGGGAAGAATATAGTTGGCATTTCTCAAGCAGAAAGAACTCATGAAAAAATTCAAACTCAAGTCTCAAGGTTTAGTACTGAAGTACTCCATGGGCAAAATATTGAATGATGCAGTTTAGCATCAAAAGAAGATGGACGTAATACCAGAGTCACTGTACCCAAAAGAATTGATCAACATTCAGCTATTTCAGGAGCCAGCATATAGTCAAGAATGAATGCTATTGAAGGATGAAGTGCAAGATGTACTGAGGGAATTGGTGAGAAACAAAACTCCAGGAATTGACAGAATACTCATTGGAATGATCCAACAAATGGATGCATTGGTGGAGGCACTTACTCGTTTATGCCAAGTAATGTGGAAGACAGCTATTTGGTCGAATGACTGTAAAAGATCTATATTTTTTCCCATTCTATAGAAAGGTGATACATATATATTTTTCCCCATTCCGTAGAAAGGTGATCCAACAGAATGTGTAAAATACTGAATGATATCATTAATCTTACATGCAAGTAAAATATTACTGAAGATAATTCAAGAAAAGGTTGCAGCAGTATATTCACAGAAAACTTCCAGAAAGGAAAGCTTAATTCAGAATAGGACATGGAATGACAGATATCATAGCTGACATCAGATGGATCTTGGCCAAAATCAAACTATAAGAAAGATGTTTACCCGTGTTTTATTGACTATTCAAGGACATTCAACTGTGTGGATCATAACAAATTATAGATAATATTGGGAAGAATGGAAATTCCAGAACACTTAATTGTGCTCATGAGCAAATTGTACATAGACCAAGAGGCTGTTGTCCAAACAGAATAAGGGGATACTGTATGGTTTAAAATCAGGAAGGCTGCTCTTCAGCATTGTATCCTTTTACCATACTTATTTAATCTGTATACTGAGCAAATATTCCTGGAAGCTGGACTATATGAAGAAGAACACAGCATCAGGATTGGAGGAAGACTCATTAACAACCTGAGATATGCAGATGACACAACCTTGCTTGATGGAAGTGTAGATGACTGGAAGCATTTACTGATGAAGATAAAATACTACAATCTTCCATATGGACTACTCCTCAACATAAAGAAAACAGAAATCTCACAACTGGCCAAATAACCAACATCACAAAAATGGAAAAAGATTGAAGTTGCTGGGATTTCATTTTACTTGTACCTATAATAAACACCCATGGAAGAAACAGTCAAGAAATTAGATGTCATATTGCACTGGGGAAACCTGCCGCAAAAACTTTAAAGTGTTAAGGACTCTTTTCTCCTTAACACTTTAAAGAAGTTTTCTGTAGCAGGTTTGCAAAGATGTCACTTTGACAACTAAGATGTACCTAACCCAAGAAATGATATTTTCAGTCACCTCATATGCATGTGAAAACTAGATAATGAATAAGGAAGACTAAAGAAAAGTTGATGGCTTTGAATTCTGGTGTTTCAAAGAATATTGAAAATACCGTGGATAACTAGAAGAACAAACAGATTTGTCCTGGAAGAAGTGGAGCTGGAATATTTCTTAGAAGTGAGAATGTCCAGACTTTATCTCATCTACTTTGCTCATGTTGTAAGAAGGGACAATTCCCTGGAGTAGCTTAGTAAAGTAGAGGGTCAACGAAAAAGGGAAGATGCTCAATGAGAAGGATTGACACAGTGGATACAACAATGGACTCAAATATAGTGAGGATTGTGGGGATAGTGCAGGACCAGGAACTTTTTTGTTCTGCTGTACATAAGGTTGCTATGAGTCAGAGCTAAGTTGATAGCACCTAACAACAACATATGAAGAAGAATGTGGCACCAAGTTTGGAGGAAGAAACATTAACAACCTGCGATACGCTGACAACTCAACTTTGCTTGCTGAAAGTGAGGATGATTTGAAGCACTTACTGATGAAGATTGAAGAATACAGGCTGCAGTATGGATTATATCTCAACATAAAGAAAACAAAAATTCTCACATCTGGACCTATAAGCAACATCATGATAAATGGAGAAAAGATTGAGGTTGTCAAAGACTTCACATTGCTTGGTTCTACAACTGACACCAATGGAAGCAGCAATTAGTACATCAGATGACATATAACACTGGGCAAATCAGCTGCAAAGGAACTTTTTCAAGTGCTGAGGAACAAAGATGTTTCCTTGAGGACTAAGGTGGGCATGATGTAAACCATGATATTTTCAATTGTTTCATATGGATGTGAGAGCTGGACAATGAATAAGGGAGACTGAAGAAGAATTGATGCTTTTGAGTTTTGGTGTCAGCGAAGAGTGCTGAAAGTACAGTGGACTGCTAAAACAACTAACAAATTTGTCCTGGAGGAAGTGCAGCCTGAATGCTCCTTGGAAGTGAGGATGGCCAGACTTCGTCTCACCTACTTTGGTAATGTTATCAGAAAGGACCATTCCCTGGAGAAAGATGTCATGCCTGGTAACATGAAAGGTTGATGAGAGAGGGGAATACGCTCAACAAAATAGATTGACACAGTAGCTCCAGCAATGGGCTCAAGTATGGAGGGGATTGTGGAGCTGGCACAGGACCAGGCAGTGTTACGTTCTACTGTACATAGGGTTATATGAATCAGAGAAGACTCGGCAGTACCTAAAAACAACAATAACAACAACAACAAAGAGGAAGAATGATGAAGGAGACCTCACATTCTCCTAACCCAAAACCTACTATACAGTCACAGTAGTCAAAATAGTCTGGTATTGGTACAATGACAGACACTTAGACCAGTGGAACAGAACTGAGAACCCAGAACTAAATCAACCTGCTTATGGACAGCTGATCTTTGGCAAAGGGCTGAAACACATTAAATGGGGAGGATGCAGTCTCTTTAATAAATGGTGTTGGCAAAAATATGTATTCATTTGGAGGAAAAGAAAACAAGATCCATACTTCACATCATACACAAAAAACTCAGTCAAGATAGATGAAAGACTTAAATGTAAAACCTAAAACAATTAAGTTCATCAAAGAAGATAATGGAGGCAAACTTGGAGCCCCAATTTATAGCTTAAATAGACTACCAAATATAACCAAAAATGGACAAACAGTGGAAAGTAAACTAGATAACTGGGACCTTCTAAAAATTAAATTCTTATGCTCATAAAAAGACCTCTCCAGAAGAGTGAAAAACAAAAAACAACCTACAGACTGGGGTTGAGGGGTGAGGGTGGGGTGAAAACTGACAACGACTTATTCAACAAGAGATTTGTCTCTAAAATTTATAGAAAATTTCAAGACCTCACCATCAAAAAAAGACAATCTAATTTTCAAATGGACAAAGGACTTGAACAGTCACTTCACCAAAGGAGATATTCATGTGGCTAGCAATGAAATGCTCCTGACCATTAGCCATTAGAGAGATGCAAATAAAAACAGTAATGAGATGTCATCTCACCTCAGAAATAATAGCAATGTTCAACAAGTGAGAAAACAACCAATGTTGATGGGGGTTTGGAGAGTTGGGAGCTGTCATACACTGCTGGTGGTACTGTGAAATGGTACAACCACTGTGAAAAATGGTATGACACTTCCTTAAAAAGTTAAAAAGAGAAATACCACTTAATCCAACAATCCCGCTGCTAGGTATATATCCTAAAGAAGTGAGACCCAGAATACAAATAGATATACGCACACCCGTGTTCATCATAGCACTATTCATAACAGCAAAGAGATGAAAACCACCTGAGTGCCCAACAATGGATGAATGGATAGCCAATCATGATAATACATGAAATGGAATACTAAGTGACATTAAATAATAATGAAGAATTTGTAAAACACTTCATAATGTGTCAGAAGTTGGAGGACATTTTGCTGAATGAAAGAAGTCAATCACAAAAGGACAAATATTATATGAATCTACTATTATAAAAAGTCAAGGAAAGTAAGGTATACACACAAAAAGAAACATTATTTGATAGTTACAGGAATGGGAGGGGAAAGGAAGGAAAATTACTAACTAGATAACACATGTATTAATGTTGATGAAGGGAAAGGCTATATCTATCTATCTATCTATCTATCTATCTATCTATCTATCTATCTATCTATCCACACACATATATCAATCACAGAGTTGAGAAGGAGCCCATTTTCTTTGAAATATACTGCCCCTTAAACTCTTGATAATTTTAGGAACAGCTAGAAAGCACTTTGGTAAAAAAATCTGCATTACAGCAATGTTTACTGACAATATGGCTGAGATAAGATTCCTTGATGTGATTTCATCCTTGAAGTTATTTCATTGGCAGTAGATATCAATAATGCAGTTCAAGTAGGAAAGGAGATCAGTTTTGCTCTCTCCAGGGGGTAGTTCTATTCCTGTTTTTTAGAAAATACAAACCACCCTTTTGGAAAATTCCAGATTTAACATAATCATATATACATTTAAAATGTCACAATGGCTTTATACGATAAAGATGTATGAGAGAAGCTGGGAGATCAGTCAGGGACCAACTATAATATCCATTTGAAAGAGCAAGGAGGCATGAATTGGAAGGATTTCTGTGGAGATGGGGTCAAGGGGACAGATTTAGGGTGAATGTGAAAGTATGCATAACATGATTATCCAATAGGTCAAGGTGAGATATGAAAGAGAGTGTTAAAGATGATTCCAACTTTTTATTTGAACACTGGGTGAATGGATGCATCTCATACAGTGTTGGAGACTATTGGGACTGGAGTAGATTTATAGAAAGGGAACTCAAACATTTGTATTAGAATATGACAAGTTTGAGCTGCTTATTAGACATTCAAGAAGATTTTGGCTAAATAGGTTGCTGTTGCTGTTAAGTGCTATTGAGTTGTCTCCAACTCATAGTGACCTTAGGCACAGCAGAATGAAACACTGCAAGGGTCCTGAGCCAGCTCCATGATTCTTGCTACACTTGAACCCATCACTGCCACCACCATGTCAATCCACCTCGTTGAGGGCCTTCCCCTCTTTCATCAACCCTCTACCTTACCAAGCATGACATGTTTCTCCAGGGAATGGTCTCTTCTGACAACATGACCAAAGTATGTGAGACAAAGTCTGGTCATTCTTGCCTCCAAGGAGCATTCTGGCTGCACTTCCTCCAGGACAGACATGTTAGTTCTTTCAGCAGTCCATGGTACTTTCAGCATTCTGTGCCAACACCATGGCACAAAAGCATCAACTCTTCTTTGGTCCTCCTTATTCATTGTCCAGCTCTCACATGCATATGAGGGGATTGAATATACCACAGCTTGTGTCAGGCACACCTTAGTACTCAAGGAAACATCTTTGCTTCTCAGTGCTTGAAAGAGGTCCTTGGCAGCTGATTTTCCCAGTGCTATATATATGTGTAGTCTGATGTCCTGACTGCTGCTTTCATTGGTGTTGATTGTAGAACCAAGTAATGTGAAGTCTGAAAACTTCAATCTTTTCTCCATTTATCATGATGCTGCTTACATGTCCAGTTGTGAGCATTTTTGTTTTCTTTTTTATTGAGATGTAATACATACTGCAGCCTGCATTCTTCAATCTTCATCAGCAAGTACTTCAAGCCATCCTTACTTTCAGCAAGAAAATTATCATCAGTATATTGCAGGTTGTTAATGATTCTTCCTGCAATCCTGATGCCATTATCTTCTTCCTATAGTCCATCTTCTCAGATTATTTTCTCAGCATACAGACTGAATAAGTATGGTGTGGTAGTATGTTTGTGTGTCAACTTGGCTGGGCCTGGTTTAGTGGCTGGGCAGCTGGTGGTAGTTATTCCCCATGATAAGGCTGGCAATCAACTCCATGGTGGGATCTACCACAAGCAGCTGAAACTTTGGGATGTGGTCTGCTTCCTGTATATAAGAAGAAGCCTTGGGAATAGTCTCTAGCCTATGGCAGGCTTGGATGCTGTATGTAGCTGTGTTGTTGCTCAGCAGCCTGCTATGCTCTGCTGACCTTGGGACTTAGAATGAACTTAAGTTAATGGCCTGCCATGTGGTTTGGTGACATCAGAACTGTGCCTTTTTGGTTTGTCAGCCTCAGCAGCTAGCAGCTGTCTGAGTAAAAAAATGCTTCTAACTCCAGTGGGCAGGGAGCAGGAGGCAGAGCTGGACCCTAAGTTTGAGGAGCTTTCACAAGCCCCTAGAGCCTGGCACTTTGGACTTGGATGTAAAGCCTCCAAACTGTGAGAGAATAAACTCTTGTTTGTTAAGGCCATCCCATTTCTGGTATATTCTTGTCAGAGTGGCACCAGGTAAACACAACATATGGTGAAAGGATACAACCTTGACACACTCCCTTCTTGATTTTAAAACATGCAGTGTTCCCTTTTTCTGTTTGAATGACAGCCTCCTGGTATGTGCAGGTTCCTCATGAATATAATTAAGTGTTCTGGAATTCCCATTCTTCTCAATGTTATCCAAAATTTGTTATGATCCACATAATCAAATGCTTTTGCACAATCAATAAAACACAAGTAAACATCTTTCTGGTATTCCTTGCTTTGAGACAAGATCCATCTGATATCAGGAAGGGTATCCCTCATTCTACGTCCTCTTCTGAATCCAGCCTACACTTCGGGAAGTTCTCTGTCAATATACTGCTGCAACAATTTTTGAGTTATATTTAGTAAGATTTTACTTGCATGCAATATTAATGATATTGCTCAATAATTTTCACATTCTCTGGGATCACCTTTCTTTGTAATGGGTACAAATATGGATCTCTTCCAGTCAGTTGGCCAGGTAGCTGTCTTCCAAATCTCTTGGCATAACCGTGTGAGTGCCTCCAGTGGGACATCCATATGTTGAAACATCTCAATGGGTATTCCATCAGTTCCTAGAGCCTTGTTCCTGGCCAATTCCCTTAGCACAGCTTCAACCTCTTCCCTCATTGTTTCTTGAACATATGCCACATCCTGAAATGGATAAGGATCTACCAGTTCTTTTTGGTACAGTGACTCTGTGTATTCCTTCCATTTTCTTTTGATTCTTCCTGCATCATTCAATATTTTGCTCATAGAATATTTCAATATTGAAACTCAAAGCTTAAATTTTTTCCTCAGTTCTCTCAAGTTGAGAACTGCCGAGTGTGTTCTTCCCTTTTGGTTTTCTAACTCCAGGTCTTTGCATATTTCATTATAGTGATTGGCTTTGTCTGCTCGAGCTGCTCTTTGAAATCCTCTGTTCAGCTCTTTTATCTTACAATTTCTTCCATTTGCTTTAGCTACTCTTTGCTCAAGGGCAAGTTTCCCAGTCTCTTCTGACATCCATTTTGGTCTTTTCTTCCTTTCCTGTCTTTTTAGTGACCTCTTGCTTTCTTCATGGATGATGTTGTTGATGTCATCCCACAATTCTTCTGGTTTTCGATCATTGGTGTTCAATGCATCAAATCTATTATTTCGTTGGTCTCTAAAGTCAGGATAGACATATTCAAGATCATATTTGGCTCTCATGGACTTGTTTTAATTTCTTCAACTTCAAGTTGAACTTGCATATGAGCAGTTGATGGTCTGTTCCACAATCAGCTCCTGGACTTGTTTTGGCTGAAGATATTGAACATTTCCACCACCTCTTGCCACAGATGTAGTCAATCTGATTCCTATGTACTCTGTCTGGCAAAGTCCACTAGTATAGCCACCATTTGTGTTGTTGAAAAATGGTATTTGGAATGAATAAGTTGTTGGTCTTGCAAATTTCAATTATGCGATCTTCAGCGTTATTTCTGTCACCAAGGGCAAATTTTCCACCTACCGATGATTCTTCTTTGTTTCCAACTTTTACATTCTAATCAGCAGTGATAAGCAACACATCTTGATTGCATGTTCAGTCAATTTCAGACTGCAGAAGTTGATAAAAAAAATTTCAATTTCCTCATCTTTAGCTTTGTTGGTTGTGCATAAATTTGAATAATAGTCATATTAACTGGTCTTCCTTGTAGGTGTATGGATATTATCCTATCATTGACAGCATTGTACTTCAGGACAGATCTTGAAACATCTTTTGTGATGATGAATGCCATTCATATGGTTGTCTGATGCAAAATAGCCAAAACCAGTCCATTCTAGCTCACTAATGCCTAGGGTATCAATCTTTTTGAGTTCCATTTCAACAACTTTCAATTTTCCTAGATTCATACTTTGTACATTCCATGTTCCGATTATTAATGGATGTCTGCAGATGTTTCTCCTCAATTTGTGTCATGCCACATCAACACATGGAGGTCCTGAAAGACTTACTTTATCCATATCATTAGGGACCGGAGCCGCCTCAGGCACCTCAGGAGTGACAGGACATCCAGGTAAAAAGGGGTGGGAGGCAAGGCTAGACCCTAAGCTCCTATGAGCCAGGAAAAGGGAGGGACCAGGAACGGTATCTGGGATCTAAGGAGAGGCGGGATATCCAGGTATAAAAGGGTGGATGGCAAGGCTAGGCCCTAGAGACAGGAAAGGGAGGAAACAGGAACGTCTGGGAACCCCAGAGTGGCAGGTTTCAGGTAACAAATAGGTAAGAGGGGGGTGCAGAATTTTCCAACAGCTAAGGGAGACAAACTTGTCTGTCAGTTTGTCATCCTGTGAAGCTTGTACATTGCTTTGAGGCTTGAGGCTGTGCCACTGGTGTTTTAGCACCAGCAGAGTTACACATGGTGCACAGGTTTCAACTCAGCTTACAGACTAAGACAGACTAGGTAGAAGGAGTAGGCCATCCACTTCTCAAATATTGGCCAGGGAAAACCTTATGAATAGCAGAGAAACACTGTCTGATACATTACCGGGCAACTTTATGAATAGTTTGGAAACATTGTCGGACACAGTGCAGGAAGGCTAGCCCCTTGGGTTGGAAAGCACTCAACATAGGACTGGGGAAGAGCTGCCTCATTAGAGTAGAACCAATGTTAACGATATGGATAAAGTAAGGCTAAGTAGGTAGAAATATGAATATAGTATTTAGGAGATAGATGGAGACTAGAGAAAGAAATAAAAGTGTCATCAGCTGAAATATTTAAAGTCATGAGACTGGATCATAACGCTCAGGCAGTAAGTACAAATACTGAAGAAGCACTAGGAGTGAGTCCTGGGAAATAAAGAAATTTTGAGGTAGATTCTTTACCTTGTGAATTAAAACTCTACCATGAATATATCTACAATACCATGAACATTGCTATGTTTACATAGCTGCTGTTGTTGTTAGTTTCCATCATTTGTTTTTTACTCATAATGACCCTTAATGAAAACCAAACTCACTGCCATTGAGTCCATTCAGACTCAGAGAGACCCACATCAGGTTTCTGAAGAGGCAAATCTTTACAGAAGTAGATTCCCCTATCTTCCTTCCACGAAGGCACTGATGGGTTTCAACAGCCAACCTTCTGGTTAACAATTAAATGCCTTAGGCACTGTGCCACCAGAGCTCCTTATAGTGGCCCTACATACAACAGAGGAAACACTGTCTGGTCTGGCACCATCTTCATCTTTTCTGTGCCTGAGCTCATCATTGCAACCACTGTGTTAATCCATCTCATTGAGAATCCTCCCCTTTTACAATGACACACCACTTTACCAAGAATTATATCTTTCTCAGGGAATGATTCCTTTTCACAACATGACCAAAATAGGAGAGATAAAGTCTGGACATTCTTGCTTCTAAGAAGCATTCTGGCTGCACTGCTTCCAGGACAGATTTTTTCATTATTTTGATAGTCCATGTATTTTCAGTACTCTTAGCTAAAAAC
This sequence comes from Orycteropus afer afer, assembly GCF_000298275.1. Lineage (NCBI taxonomy): Eukaryota > Metazoa > Chordata > Mammalia > Tubulidentata > Orycteropodidae > Orycteropus > Orycteropus afer. The sequence goes on along the minus strand of NW_006921812.1, from coordinate 1,777,974 downwards.
ATGATTCAAAGACATGAACTCTTCTTTGTTCCTCCTTATTCATTGTCCAGCTTTCACATGAATACAAGACACTTGAAAATACCATATATTGGGTTGTTGTTGTTGTTGTTATGTGCCATCAAGTCAGCCCTGACTCATAGCGACCCCTCCTTGGGTTTCCGAGGCAGTATCACTACGGAAGTAGGATTGCCCAACCTTCCTTCCGAGGAGTGGCTG
>NW_006921812.1:1743632-1777398 GCF_000298275.1 Orycteropus afer afer | reverse complement strand
GGTGAAAGTTTACAGAGCAAATTCATTTCCCATAGGCAGCTCACATACACTTTGTCTCATGACATTGACTGGAATTTCCCACAATGCAACAGCTCCTCTCCCACTTCCTCCCCATAGTTATCTCTTCCCTGTGTCCTTCCTTCCCATGCACTCCTGCTCCATGAGCTGCCTCCTTGTGCATACACAGTCCTTCTATTCCCTCATGATTATTCTTTCCAAGGAGTGTATCTACCTAATGTAAATGTTTGGTCCATATGAATATCTTTTGTTTGGCTGGAAACCACAGGAGTGGGTTCAATTTCAGATCTGAAGGGCAGTTAGGGGACATAGTCTCAGTGGTTCCATCAGGCTCTATCAGACCAGCAAACCTGGTCATTTTTTGTTTTTGTTTTTAAGGATTATGAGTTTTGTTCTACATTGTTCTCCCACTTTATCCATGATCTCCTACGGAGATCTCTCTCCAAGTAGTTGACAGTGGTAGCTGGGCACCATCTAATTCTTCTGGTCTCATAGTCATATAGGCTGAGGATTACATGGTGTACCAGTTGCTTGGACTAATTGTGTCCATGCATCTTTGGTTTTCTTCATTCTTCTTTGCTCTGGATGAGGAGAGATCCATCATTACATCTAGATGGTCACTGGCAAGCTTTTAAGATCCCAGTTGATACTCTTCAAAGTTGGATGTGGAACGTTTTTGTGTAGTATGTTATGGCAATTGAGCTTGATATTCCCTGTGAGTATGGTCCTAAGCCCACAGGTCAAACTACTTGCTCCCTCTGGGTACCTGCCTGAGGTGAAGAAGTGACTACAACCTTGCCCCTTGTAAACTCTACTATATACCTGGGAATTTTTACAGAACATACAAATACACTTGTAGAAACATTGTCTGCCAACCCTACACATGGTCTTGGGCATGCTCCCCCTTGCATAGACATGTCTAATAGTTCAGCCTGTCCACTCATCTATCCACCAATTGATCAATGTTTGCCTTCACTGAAAATGCAGCACTGTATGTGCAAAAGAGTTAATCTGTTGTCTGTACCTCCCATGCATCTTTCTATGTCTTCTTCTTCTTCAAAGCCACCGTGTTGATCACTCACATTTGGTACATTGCCCTTCTCTTCACCCAAATCCATACTTACCTCTACACATCTAAGAGTGTTTCCTCCCCTCCCCTCCCACCCCTGATAACCAACAAAGAAAATTTCCTTCCATGTAGAAACATTTCCTTGACTTTTTTTACAATAATGGATTAATACATTATCTGTCCTTCTGTGATTGACTTATTTCACTCAGCATAATGTCCTCCAAGTTCATCCACGTTATGTGGTGTTTTGGATATTCATTATTCCTTAGGGTTGCATAGTATTCCATTGTGTGTATGTACCATCATTGGTTATCCATTCCTCAGTTGATGGACACCTAGGTTGTTTTCGTATTTTAGATATTGTAAATAGTGTTGTGATTAACATGGGTGTGCATACATCTGTTCTTGTCCTGGCTTTCACTTCTTTAGGATATATACCTCATAATGGAATTGCTGGGTCAAATGGTATTTCTAGTCCCATTCTTTGAAGGAATCACCATACTGCTATCCACAGTGGTTTTATTATTTTACACTAGCAGTGTATGACAGTCTCAATCTCTCCACATCCTCACCGGCATTTGTTATTTTCTGTGTTGTTGAACTTTGTGACTAGTGCTGGGGCAAGATGATATCTCATGGTTGTTTTGATTTGCATCTATTTAATATCTAATGATCATGAGCATTTCTTTATATGTTTGTTGCCCACCTTAATATCCTCTTTGGTGAAGTGTCTATTCATGTCTTCTTCCCATTTTTAATTGGATTATTTGTCTTTTTGCTGTTATGGTGTTGGAGGTTTTTACAAATTCTAGAGATAAGTCCCCTGTCAAATATGTCATTGATGAATTTTTTTTCCAATCTATAGATTCTGTTTTGACTCTTTTGGAGAAGTCTTTTGAAGCACATAAAAAATTAAGTTTTAGAAGGTCCCATTCATCTTAGTTTCTCTTTGGCTCTTTGTGCATCTTGGGTTATGCTTGATAGTCTATTTATGCCATATATTAGGGCCCTTATATTTGCCCCTCATTTTTCCTTGAGGAACTTTATAGTTTTAGGTTTCACATTTAAGTCTTTGTTCCATCTGGAGTTAGTTTTTATGCATGGTATGAGGTACAGACCTTGTTTCATTTTTCTGAAAATGGATATTATGTTTTGCCAGTGCCATTTGTGAAACAGCCGACTTCTTCCCCATTTAATGGATTTTGGCCCTTTGTCAAAGATCAGCTGACCATAAGTTGATGGATCTATTTCTGGGTTCTCAATTCTATTCCATTGGTCTATGTGTCTGTTCTTGTATCAATATCAGGCAGTTTTGACTACTATGGCTGTGTAGTAGGTTTTAAGATCCAGGAGGGTGAGCTCTCCTACTTTGTTCTTCTTCTTCAGTAATGCTTTGTTTATCTGAGGTCCCTTTCCTTTCCATATAAAATTAGTGATTGGTTTTTCCATATCATTAAAGAATGTTGATGGGATCTGAATTGGGGTTACATTAAATGTATGGATTGCTTTGGGTAGAATTGACATTTTTCCAATGTTCAGTATTAACTATACACAAGGATGGTATTTGCTTCCATTTATGTAAATCTTTTATGGTTTCTTGAAATAGTATTTTAGGGTTTTCTTTGTACAGGTCTTTTGTGTCCCTGGTAAGATTTATTGACAAGTATTTTATTTTTTTGGTAGCTGTTAACCAGAAGGCTGTCGGTGCAAACCCACCAGCCACTCCTTTCAAGGAAAGTTGAGCAATCTACTTCCATAGTGATACAGCATCAGAGAACCAAGGAGGGGTCACAATGAGTCAGATCCGACTCCATGACAGTGAGGTTTTTTGGTATTGTAAATAGTATTGATTTCCTTATTTCTTTTTCAGCAATATCTTTGCTGGTGTAGAGACAACTGGTTTTTGGATGTTGATCTTGTATTCTGCCACAATGCTAAATCTCTCAACTACTTCCAGTAGATTTTTGACTGAGTCTCTTGGGTTTTCTCTTCATAGAATCATACCATCAGCAAATAGGGATAGTTTTACTGCTTCCTTAGCAATTTGCATGCCTTTGATTTCCCTTTCTTGTCTTATTGCCCTGGTTAGGACTTCCAACAAATGTTGAATAGTAGTGGTGATAGATGGCATCCCTGTTTGGTTCCTGTTCACAAGGGGAACTGTTTCATTCTCTTTCCATTGAGAATACTGTTGGCTGTTAGTTTTCCATGTATGTCCTTTATTATGTTGAGGAATTTCCTTTCTATTCTTATTTTGCTGAGATTTTTTATCAGGAATGGGTGTTGGATTTTTATCACAAACCTTTTCTGCATTGATTGATATGATCATGTGGTTCTTTTCCTTTGTTTTATTTATGTGGTGGATGATGTCAATTGTTTTTCTAATGTTGAAACATCCTTCATACCTGCTATGAACCCCACTTGGTCATAATGAATTATTTTTTTGATATGTTGTTGCAGTCTATTGGCTAAGATCTTGTTGTAGATTTTTTCATTTATATTCATGAGGGATATTGGTCTGTAGTTTTCCTTTTGAGTGATGTCTTTGCCTGGTTTTGGTTTCAAGGTTATGCTTGTTTCATGAAATGAATTTGGAAGGATACCATCTTTCTGTATGTTTTGGAATAGTTTGAGTAGGATTGGTGTCAGTTCTTCTCAGAATGCTTGGTAGAATTCTCCTGTGAAATCTTTTGGGCCAGGACTTTATTTTGTTGATAATTTTTTTATGACCAGTTCAATTTCTTCTTTTGTTTTGGCTTTGTTCGACTTTTCCATTTCAATCTGTGTTAGTTTACATAAGTAGTGCATTTCTAGAAATCTGTCCATTTCTTTTAGATTTTCAAATTTGCTGGAGTTCAGTTCTTAGTTGTATCCTGATACTATCCTTTTTATTTCAGTTTGTCCTGTTGTGATGTCTCCCATTTTGTTTCTTACTCATGTTATTTGTATTCTTCCCCTTTTTTCCTTTGTTAAATTTGCCAGTGGTTTGTCAATTTTATTAATCTTTTCTAAAAACCAACTTCTAGTCTTGTTGATTTATTCTACTGTCTATTTTCTGTTTCATTGATTTCTTCTGGAATCTTGATAATTTCCTTTCTTCTGGTGACTGTAGGCTTTTCTTGTTGTTCTTTTTCTAATTGTTGGAGATGTTGGTTTAAAGTGCTGATTTTGGCTTCTTTTTTTTTTTTTTTTGATGTGTGCATTTATTGCTATAAATTGGCATCTGATCACTGTTTTTGCTGTGTCCCAAAGATTTTGGTATGTTGTGTTTTCATTCTCATTTGATTCAAAGAATTTTTTAATTTCATTTTTATTTCTTCTATTACCCAGTCATTTTTGAGGTGAGTGCTGTTCAGTTTCCATGTGTTTACTCTTTTTCTGTTGATCTTCCTATTGTTGATTTCTAATTTGATAGCACTATGAGCTGAAAAAATTCTTTACAGTATTTCGATGTTTATAAATTTATTATGGCTTGTTTATGGTTTATGGAGTTCTGGTAGTGTCGTGCCTAAATCTGAACCACCAAAACCACCAGAAGGCTGGTGGTTCAAACGCACCAGCCACTCCTCAGAAGGAAGACTGGACAAACAACTTCTGTAGTGATACTGCCTTGGAAACCCAAGGAGGGGTCACTTTGAGTCAGATCTGACTCAACAGCAATGAGTTTGGTTTGTTTTTGGTTTTATGGCCTAACATATGGTCTGTCATAGAGAATATTCCATGTACCCTGTAACAGAATGTAGATTGTGTTGTTGTTGGGTGAAGTGCTCTGTAGCCGTCTATAAGGTCAAGTTGGTGGATTGTATTGTTTAGCTCTACTGCATCTTTGTTGAGTTTCTTTCCAGTTGTTCTATCTTTCATTGAAATTGGTGTATTAAAATCTCCCATTATGACTGTGGAGTCATCTATTAACCTTTTCAATTCTGTTAAAGTCTGAATCATGTATTTTGGGGCTCTTTTATTGGGTACATAGATATTTATTATGGTTATATCTTCCCGTTCAATTGATCTTTAATCATTATATAATATCCTTCCTTGTCTTATATGGTGGTTTTTGTCTTAAAGTCAATTTGATCAAAAATTAGTATTGCCACTCCTGCTCTTTTTTGATTGCTGTTTGTTTGACCTATCTTTTTCCAATCTTTGATTTTTAGTCTATTTTTGTCTTTGTCTCTAAGGTGTGTCTCTTGTAGACAGCACATTGATGGGTTATGTTTTCATATCCAGTCTGTAAATCTCCATCTCTTGAATGTTGTGTTTCATCCATTGACAGTCAGTGTAATAATTTACAAGTATGAATTGGTTGCTGTCATTTTATTATGTGTGTTTTCATGGTGTTGCTGGTTTCTTTGTTCCACATAATTTTCTGTGCTGAGCTCATTATGTTTATGAATCATGTTATCACTTCCTTCATTGCTGTTGTTTTAGTGTTTGCTGAAATTTGTGCTTTTCCTCTTTTTTATTGTGATGTGAAGGTTTATCATTTTTCTTTGAGGTTACCCAGTGATTTAGGATTTTCTCCCTGAGTTTAGAACAGTTCATACTATCTTGCAACTCTCTTGACTTCCTCACCATTTAGAAGTTCTGTAACTACACTATGTTTTCCCTCTTTTTAGTTTGTAGTTGTCCTTATCTGCCAGTTGATGTTTCTGGTTCCCTGTTTACAATCTTGTACACTTATTTTTATCTTGGGAGCCTAGATATCTGGCCTTTCTGATACATCATCATGTTTAAAAAATTCATCCAGCAGCACATTTCAAGACATCTGATATCTTAAATGAGTTTATATATGAACCCAAGTAACATCTCAGGACCATGTTATTGCCCTCCTGAATGATGTGCTGCTTGATTTTGTTTATTTATTCTCCATTTTGCCTCATGTTGATGAGGAAAGGAGAACTAAGAAGCAATGTGTTTTCATCACATCTTGATGTGTACAGAAAAGATTCATTTAATGTAAGTGGAAATTATTGAACAATATCACTAATATTGCATACAAGTATAATCTTGCTGAAGATAAAAATGGTTGCAGCAATATATTAGCTACTTATATTATTGTTGTTGTTGTTATTAGACTTGATCCCATCACTTCCAGAATGCAAGCTGGTTTCAGGAGAGGATGTGGATTGAAGGATATCATTGCTGATGTCGGAGGGATCTTGACTCAAAGCAAACAACACCAGAAAGATGTTTAATTGTGTTTTATTGACTATGTAAAATCATTTGATTGTGTGGATAATAACAAAGTATGGGTCACATTGAGAAGAATGGAAATTCCAGATCTCTTGTTTGTACTCGTGAGGAACCTGTACATAGACAAGGAGACTGCTTTTCAAAGAGAACAAAGGAACACTGCATGGTTAAACATCAAGAATGGAGCACATAAGGATTGTATATTTTCATGATATTTGTTCAATCCGTATGCTGAGAAGATACTCTGAGAAGCTGGACTATATGAAGAAGAACATGTCATCAGGATTGAAGGAAGAATCATTAGCAACTTAAGATACGCTAGCAAAACAACATTGCTTGCTGAAAGTGAGGATGAATTGAGGCACTTACTAATGAAGATTGAAAAATACAGTCTTCATTATGGATTACATCTCAAAACAAAGAAAACAAAAATCCTTACAACTAGACCTATAAGCAGCATTACTATAAATGGAGAAAAGATTGAAGTTGTCAGAGACTTCATATTGCTTGGTTCTACAGTCGACGCCAGTGGAAGCAACAATTAGGACAGCAGACGACATATAGCATGGGACAAATTGGCTGCAAAGGACCTCTTTCAACTGCTGAAGAGCAAAGATGTCTCCTTGTGGACTAAGGTGTGCCTGACACAAGCCCTGTTATTTTCAATTGCTTCATGTGCATGTGAGAGCTGGACAATGAATAAGGAAGACAGAAGAAGAGTTGATGCTTTCGAGTTGTGGTGTTGGTAAAGAGTGCTGAGAGTACCATAGACTGCTAAAAGAATTAACAAATGTGTCCTGGAAGAAGTGCAGCCAGAATGCTCCTTGGAAGTGAGAATGGACAGACTTTGTTTCACCTACTTTGATTATGTTGTCAGAAGGGACTATTCCCTGGAGAAAGATGTCATGTTTGGTAAGGTAGAGTGTTGACAAAAGAAGGGATGGCCCTTAATGAGATGTATTGACACAGTGGCTGCAGTGATGGGCTCAAGTCCAGCAAGGATAGTGGAGCTGGCACAGGACTGGGCAGTGTTTCATTTTATTGTGCATAGGATCTCTGTAAGTCGGAGCCGACTCAACGGCACCTAACAACAACAACAATATAAGTGCTTTCCAGGGTTACTTCCTTATCTGTATCTTCTGGGCAGCATTATCTGTTTGCCTCCATAAAGTGAAACCCTCTGTGAGTACAAAGACTGGAACTAGCACTTACTTACCCAGTATGCTATATATTCTAGTTGTTTGGCCTTCAATGTCTACTCTCCTGGAGGAAAGTCCTCTGAGCATCTAACCATTAAATGTAGGGACACTTATATTCAATACTTTTGACACTGTCCTATTGTAATGTACTTTTTGGCTATGTCCTTCTGCTGTTCTAGGAACTGGAAATCCTAGTAAGTTGTATAATACAAATCCTTGCCACTTATAACAATAATAATCTTATGAAATCCTCCAAATTTGTGGTTCAGGAATTTGGAAAAGCTTGACTAAATGATACTTTTTGCATAGGGCTAATCTGGATAGTTACAAGTCCATAAATGGAGATGAACTGTATTCACAGAGCTGGTCTAGATGGCAATGATAAAGATTCTGAACTTTGAGCTGATACTGTAATTAAATACATCTGCTTTGGACCTTGGCAGGAGATATTTTAAATGTTGGAGGAGCATGAATTTTTAGAAGCCAAAGAATAGACTTTGGTAGAGAGTCCTTCATATGACTGTCAAAGATCCTCACACATCCAGTCAATGCCCTCCCTGTGTTATCTACTCTTTCAAGTATGGGTTGGACCTACAGTATTATTTCTAACAATTAGAATATGGTAAAGGTTATGGAATGACAGGTCTGCAAAAACCCTGTGTTATCTTATTAACAGTCTCCCTTTTGTTTTTTCATCAGCATGCAAGCTGCCTTGTTGGAGAAGCACACATGGCAAGGAACTGAGAGTAGCCTCTGACCAAAGCCAGCAAGTAATTAAGATCCTCTGCTCAACAATCTGCAAGGAACTGACTTCTTCCAACATCCACATGATCTTGGAAGGGAATACTTACCCAGTTGACGATTGAGATGACAAAAACCCAAACAACGTCTTGATTGGAGTCTGTGAAAGACTCTAAAATAGAGGTGTCAGCTCCTTTTTGCCAAATTCCTGACCCACAGAACTGTGAAATAACAAATGTACACTATTTTAAGCTGCTTAGATTTGGAGTGATTTGTTATGTAGCAATAGATAAATAATATAACATCCTAGGTAATGCAAACTGTTTATACTCAATAGCAAACCTAAAAGTTGGCAGTTCAAATTCACCTATTGGTACTGGAGAAGATAGGCTTGGCATCTCCTTTCATAAAGTTTACAGTCAAGAAAACCCTATGGAGAAGTTCTACTCTGTAACATGTGGGATTGTGATGAATTAGAATTAAATCAACAGCAACTAACAACAACAGCAACATCAAGTCATGTCTGCTCTTCTTAATCCCATTCACTCTCATTGGCTCTCCATTTTACTTCAAATAATATAAAATGAGACCAAAGCAAACCCACTGCCATGAAGTCGATTCAGACTCATAGCAACCCTCATTTGGTTTCCAAGGCAGTATATTTTTACGGAAATAGATTGTCCCATCTTCCTTCAGTGGCTGGTGGGTTTGAACTGCTAACTTTCTGATTAGCAGTCAGATCCTTTAGGCAGTGCATGAGTTGGTTAGCGCTTCTCTCACCCTCACTTCATCATCTTTGATCTCTCTCTTAACACTTTCCTGATAATTCTCTGGCCCCTGTGTCTTTTTTTCCTCAAAGAATGCGAGCCCATCCCTTCTGCCTTTTCCTCAATTGTTCTTCTCTCTGATATTTTCTCTGCTAGCTCCTGTCCATTATTCTGTTGTTGTTGTTGTTGTTATGCGCCTTCGAGTCAGACCCAACTCATAGCAACTCCTCCTTGGTTTTCTGAGATAGTATCACTATAGAAGTAGATTGCCCAGCCTTCCTTCTGAGGAGTGGCTGGTGGATTGGAATCGCCAGGCTACTGGTTAGCAGTCATGTGCTATAGGCACTATGCTACCAGAGCTCCCATTACTAGTTCCCCACAAATTTTGTCTCTTTAAAGCACTGTCCCTAAATTCACATTAAATTATCCCTCCCCCCTAAAAAAAAAAAAAAAAAAAAACACCCTCTATTTTCCTTTTAATATTCTGTATAGCACATATCACTATCTAAAGTTAATTTATTTGTATAGATATTTATTACTTGTTTTCCTCCCATTAAAATGTAATGACACCAGGGACAAATTCAGGATTTGTTAAATAAATTAAGATTTAACTAATTAACTATGAGTAAAAATTAGGTCAGAATACTATGCTGAAAAGTCTTTTTTTTTTTTTTTTCTTTTTCATCAAAGTCATTTGAGAAATCACTTTATGATTGGCATAAAAATTAGTAAAAAAAAAAAGTGTGATAGTGAAGAGTATTGTCTAGACTGCACCTTCTCTGATGCCTATTAGAATTCCCTTTGTTCTGAATGTAATTTATTTTAAATGCTACTGAAGGAATATTAACTGATCATAATTTTGTAATTCTTGTCCAAAGATGAAGATCATAGTTGACTTATAGACATGTGAACTTGAAGGGTCTGGGAGACATTTATGTGTATACAACAAACGACAAGTTTCCTCATACAAAGAAGTGAGGTTTGAGATGATAGTCTATATTGTGTATTTTAAATAAAGAATGAAACTGAAGTCATGGAATAGATGATATCTCCTGGGAAGAGAGTGTAGGGAGGACTATAGTAGACTAAGTCCATACTTTGATTAACTCTGTTTGAAGGCCTGGAGAGGGAGGATTGTCAACAAAAAGATACTGAAGAGAGGCCAGAAAGATTGGAGATAAATCATACGATGTTAGGGCAAATAATTTAAAAAAGAAGCAACATTAACCGATGTCTAAAGTTAAGATGTCAGATGAAAGAGTAAGGAAATTGGCCATTCACTTTAAAATCTTAAAGATCATTGGTAACCTCAGTGAATGAAATCTCTTTGAAATGACAGACTGAGCAGAGTTGAGAAGAGAATGGGAAAGTAAGACCTAAAAATGTACATCTGAAAAATAAATTTGACAAAAGTAAAGATCAATTTGTTGGCTATGACAATGCTATTGACATGATTCATATCAATGTTCAGCATTCCTCTTTCAGGAGAAAGAAAGCCTGGCCATTTTATTCAATCTCCATATGGTAGGAGCAAATTCAGTATTTGATGTATATTTTCATCTGAATTGTTCTCTTTGGTTGCATTTATTGCTTTTTGTTCCCAACATCTGTTTCCTCTCCTTTATGCTTTAATAACAGGCAGAGAGTAATGGAAATCATCCAGGAATTTACAGTGAATTGAAATAAACCTAGATGTGAAACTCCAAATCCAGCTATAACATGATCTAAGCATATCTCTTTCAAGAAATTATTTACCTGTAAAATAAGTTTCTAAAAATTTCTCTAGATTTCCTTCAATTCCCAAATTTTCATATGCAATATTTGAAGACCATAATTCCCTTCCAACCACTGTGAGTAATTTGCATTTTTAGTTGTGAAATATGGGCATAGATAAACAATTAACCAACCTTCTGGGGAGCTTTTTAATTTAATTATTAGAAATCTACTCACTTATTATTTGTCTTCAGCAGAAAAATAATTAACAGATGTTATATTTCCCACATAAATTTTAATGTTCTGCAAATAAGTTGACATTCTATCTAGGTAAACATCAGAGGCTTATCAAAATGAATTAATTCAAATAAAGCTAGATTAGAGAGGAGAATTCCCTTCTTAAATATATGCTATATAGTTGATATTGTATTTTAATGTGTATATGCTTCTCACTCCTACATCCAAAATGCTATGAAATTTACCATTTGAAGTTCCACACACAAAAAAATACCATACATTCAATCTTTTATCCAACAAACAATTTATTCTTAATTATGAGTTCCATAATAAGAATGATTTTTTTTTCTGCGAAGATTAGATACAAAGATAGAATTTTGTGAGAATACAATTTGATCATTTTTCCCCCCTTTGGCAAATTTCTATTTGAATTTTCCATCAGTATTTCAAAAGCAAGTTTGTCAGTATGAGAGCAGGTAATATATCCTCCCACATTTCTTGATACTTGCTGTGCTTTCCAAATGACATTAAGGTTCAGGCTAGGTCTAGTTCTGATATTATTTCTAACTCTTAAGTGATGACTGTAAGATCCAAATATTAATATATTGTTGTTGTTGTTATGTGCCATCAAGTTATCTCTGACTCATAGTGACTTCATGTGCAACAGAAGGAAACACTGCCCAGTCCTGTGCCAGCCTCATGATCCCTACTATGCTTGAGCCCATAGCTGCAATCTATTTTGTTGAGGCCTTCCCATCTTTTGTTGACCCTCCACCTTTCCAAGCATGACATCCTCCTTCAGAGAATGGTCCCTTCTGATAACATGACCAAAGTAGGTGAGACAAAGTCTGACCATTCTCTCTTCTAAGGAGCATTCCAGCTGCACGTTTTCCAGGACAGTTTTGTTAGTTCTTTTAACAGTCCGTGGTACATTCAGAATTCTTCTCCAACACCACAACTCAAAAACATGAACTCTTGTTTGATTTTCCTTATTCATCGTCCAGCTCTCACATGCATATAAGGTGATTGAAAATATCATGGCTTGGGTTAGGTGCATCTTAGTCTTTAAGGAGATATCTTTGCTCTTCAGCACTTGAAAGACGTCTTTTGCAGCAGATTTTCCCAATGCAGTATGTCTTTTGATGTCTTGACTGCTGATCTCATTGATGTTGATTGTAGAAGTAAATAATATGAAGTCTTTGATAACTTCAATCTTTTCTCCATCTATCATGATGCTGCTTATTGGTCCAGTTGTGAGTATTTTTGTTTTCTTCATATTGAGGTGTAATCCATACTGCAGACTGTAGTCTTTAATCTTCATCAGTAAGTGCTCCACGTCATCCTCACTTTCAGCAAGCAAAGTTGTGTCATCTGTATATCTCAGGTTGTTAACAAGCCTTCCTCCAATCCTGATGCCACATTCTTCTTCATATAGTCCAGCCTTCTTGGATTGTTTGTGCAGCATATAGATTAAATAAGTAAGGTGAAAGGGTTCAACCCTGACACACTCTCACCTGATTTTAAACCATGCAGTATCCCCTTGCTCTGTTTGAACAACAGCCTCCTGGTCTATGTACAGGTTTCTCATGAGTACAATCGAGTGTTCTGGAATTCCCATTCTTCTCAATGCTATCTACAATTTGTTATGATCCACACAATCAAATGCCTTGGCATAGTCATTAATATATTGGCACCTGATTTATAGTTTACTCCCTAGATTCAACGATACTATATTTGCCCATACTGTCAAGTAGATTCTGAGTCATTAGGGATCCTATAGGACAGAGTAGAACTACCTCATAGGTTTCCAAGGCTGTAAATCTTTGTGGAAATAGACTGACACATCTTTCTCCTGCAGAGTGGCTGATGGGTTCAAACCCCTAACCTTTTGGTTAGTAGCCAAGTACTTTAACCACTATGCCACCAGGGTTTCTTTAATACTATATGGGTGACATATTTTAGAATAAAATATTTTTGCATTCATGCACACAAACACACAACTTTTCCTACATAAATTTTGAGAGAAATATTTAGAAGCCTTAAAAAACAAATAAAAAAGCCAAACACAAATAATATCTTGTTTCCAGAGTAAATGTGAATGACATATTTTTCCAAGGTAACTTTAATTTATATAATTTATATACATACACATATATATACACATATATATGTGTATGTATATCTGTATATGTGTGTGTGTGTGTGTGTGTGAAATAAAACCAAAACAAAACCCGCTGCCAATGAGATGATTCCAATTCATAGTAACACTATAGGAAAGAGGAGAACTGCCTTATAATTTTCAAGGCTATAAATCTTTACAGAAGCAGACTGTTTCATCATTCTCCTGAGCAGTTGTTGGGTTCTGACCACCAACATTTTGGTTAGCAGTCAAATACTTTAACCACTGCACCACCAGAACTTTTTATTTGTAAACTAGTGTTATTATAATCCAGTAATTTTCCATTAGAAAGGTAAAATGTATCTTTTGTGAATATTAAGTCACACTAATTTTAACAATTGTTGTTGTTGTTGTTATTTGCCATCTAGTCGGCCCCGACTCATAGCAACCCCTCCTTGGGTTTCCAAGGCAGTATCACTACGGAAGTAGGAATGCCCAACCTTCCTTCCGAAATTTTAACAATAGAGAAGTAAAATTATATATTTCTAATAACTTAATAAAACCACACATTTTTCTTGGGGCACATCCAGGACTAGTATTAAACCTGATATTCTTAACATAGCCATGCCTTATATGACATATTGCACATCATAATCTCATGCCATTGTCTAAAATAAAAATATCAGTTAATAAAATACTAATTCAGTTGTGTGAGAAGGGACAAAAGCATCTCCAATTATGATGTATGAACAGGTTGGAGAATAACTATTTAATACTCAAAACTTGGCTTATCCAAGTACTATGTTTTTGTTATGTGCGGTGAAGTCGACCAGACACATAGTGACCCCTCCTTGGGTTTCCGAGGCTGTATCACAACGGAAGTAGATTGCCCAACCCTCCTTCCGAGGAGTGGCTGGTGGGTTTGAACCGCACCCAGGTGCTGTAAGTCACAGAATGTTGTGTGAAGGGATAGCTAGCTATTTGGTCAGAATAGCTATATACAGATTGAGGTAAGTGGCAACCTTAAGACGTGTTGTACATGGCAAGAAATTCTCAAACAATTTCTTTGGAACCAATACTTTCCTGTCACTACTATTTTACTCAGCACCTTTACCTTAGATTGGGTAGGGTGCAGCTGCTAAGAAATCAGACTTCAGTAGAAAATCTTAGTATATCATAATATATATTTTACATATGTATGTGTGTGTATATATAAATTTATTTTTTATCTTTTTCTGAGTAGCAGTATTTCCACTGAATGAAATCATTTAGCATGTCAAATTTATCCCTTTTTTATAAGTCAAAACAACAGATGGTCAAGCTACTTGTCAAACAGATCAGGAAGTATAATTTTCTTTTTTCCTTTATTTTTTTCTCTGTTACTAGATGATGCCCAGCCACATTATGGAGGTAATCAGGACAAATGATTTAAATGCTTATTACCCGTAAATACTTCATGACAACATCTAAATACGTTAAGACTATCATCTAGATCAGTGTTTGACCAAACCCTGGACATTGTAGCATAGTCAACTTGACACATGAAATTAACCATACACATCTGACTCCAGACATGCTGTAAAAATCAGTTATCATTAGGTCGATTATGACTCATAACGACCCAGGTGTATCAGAATAGAACGGTACCCTATAAGATTTTCAGCTGTTGATTTTTTGGAAATTGTTCTCCAGGACTTTCTTCTGAGGCATCTCTGAATGGACTGGAACCTCCAGCCATTTGTGTGAGTGTGTTAGCCATTTATATACCACCCAGGCATTCCAATCACATTTTACAGGTCAGTATTTCAGCCTTGCTAGTTGTTTGCTCTCAGATGGTGATGCCATTTTGTAAGACTGTTTCAGAATGATAACATAGATAGCACTAGTGAATTAAAAAAACATTGATCTGTTGCTTAAGTGTTTCAGTTTAATCAGTTCTAAGGCTCAACGTTGTGTGAGCAAACAGAATAGTGTATGAGGCATGTAGTACATACATTTGTGGAATCGCTGGCAGAGACATTTAGTGGCAGGAGAGCAAGGCACATCTATCCAAAATAAGGTGTATTCTAGAAGAAAACTAACTAAAACTTTAATATAAAAGAGGTTCCATAATTTGCATCCATGTTGGCCTTTTGAAGACTTAGAGTTATGTAAAGACCTCACACTTTTTTTTTTTTCCTTCATTATTGGAAACTGAAATATTCTACATAAGAGTAGTCAAGTCAGTCCCAGTGAGTTGAAACCTATTGAGAACCTCTGTATTTGTCACAATGGGCACTTTTATGAGTTCATTGAGCCTAAACTGCTTTATGAGAAGGATACTGATATTAATCTATAAAATGTATCATTCTGTCCACTTGATTGTGAAGAGCCTTTGATTAAGAGATTGTCTTCTGGTGAGATTTTACACAAGTCATAGATATTTTTGTTCTCTGACTACATTTCAAGGGAACAGTTTCACATACATTTGGCAGGCAAAATGAAGTACAGTACAATAATAATTTGTTCATATTTTAATTTTGCTCATCTGATTATATATGATAAAGTGAGCAGTTTAGTTTTTATATTAATTTTTCAGAATTACATTTCTGGTAGATTTATTTATTTATTTATAAAAATGGTGCAATTAAATTATAAGTATTTTAGTTCTGTTTTTTTTTTTTTGTCTTACTGATATTCTTTTCTTGTTGTAGTTTTTTGTTTTGTTTATATATTTAATATTTAGTATGCAGTTCCATGAAATGTTTCTTTCAACTCACTCTCTATATACAAGTAGTTTAGGAGTGAGACTGATATTCTACAATTGAGAAGTAACTTAAATCTCTCAGGGTCTGCATTGGGCCATGTATATTTTACAGGTTTTGTCTGACCTATAATTTTAGCATGTAGGAATCACTAACTGGATATTATAATTCAGTGACTGAGGGTAAAATCTTGGTACAAAGATCCCAACGATCTAGGTCCATTAACTTCTACATAGAGAGGTTTCCTGACAGATTATTATTATTCATAATTGAACAAAAATTTACTAATATAATCAGTGTCACTAAATTATACTAGACAAAACTCTTGAATTGGCATATCTTGATACTTAAATTTTCCAGTAACATATCCAACAGGGTTACACTGCTATTCATAAAACTTTTCATAAGTTTTTCATAAGGTTTTCACTGGCCAATTCTTGAGAGGTGGATGGCCTCTTCCTCCTTCTGAGTCTGTCTCAGCCTGGAAGCTCTGCTGAAACCTGTCCACCAAGGGCAACCTTGACCCACAAGCATACACCTTTTTAATAAATTTATTTTTAAAAGTTAAAGTATCACAATAATTAAAATATCTATTTCACAGCTTTATCAAGTTTATTTTAACATGGTTAATGAAATAACAATAAAAATTGATGAGAAAGCTCTGAATTATGATATTTACTTCTACTTCACTTAGAAGATGCGAAGTTTTTTATGGATTTAACCCATTTATTATCCATGAGGCATATATTACTCATGAACAGTTTCAGCCTCAGTTTTCCAGGGAAACTCTATCTCAGTTGTGTAGGAGGCAGAAAACTGAAGCCCAAGGTTGACAGGCTTTCACCCAGTCCCTAGAGCCTGGCACTTTGAAATCTGACTTAAAGCCTCCAAAATTATAAGACAATAAATTCCTGTTTGTTAAAGCCATCCCATTTATGGTATTTCCTGTTAGAGCAACACAGAGGTAACCAATACACAACCTAACCAATGGAAGAAAGTATTGCATGAATCAATGTGTATGTTATGTCCTTTGAGGAAAGATTTCTACAGGCTGCATAAAATCTTTAATGGAACAGGATTCTATACCCACCACATTGTAAATGTTTGTAGTTGAAGACTGCATAATTTGCACCATAATTGAAATCTCATGAGGTCTTTGTCTGAAACAAACACATTGATTTTGTTTTGCTCAGTCATTTGAAGTGAATTTTTATATGTTTCAAAGTCTCCTAGAGAGCAATAAGGCAGTATTTTATAATATTCCAAAAAGTCTCCCTGCATTTCATAGGCTAAAAAATGAATGGACATTTACCTGTCCAAATTTGGTTACTTGAAGCTTGTAGTTTCATCAGCAATAATTCAACTTGGCTATTGTCTTACTTCATAAGTATTGAGATAATTTCCAACTACTAAAGTAGTTATATTAGTTCTGGTTACCTTAAATTAAATGGCCAAAATCAGACTTTTAAATATTGTTGTAGTGTGCCGTCGAGTCGGACCCGACTCATAGCGACCCCTCCTTGGGTTTCTAAGGCAGTATCACTACAGAAGTAGATCGCCCAACCTTCCTTCCAAGGAGTGGCTGGTGGATTTGAACCACCAGCCTTCTGGTTAGCAGTCAAGTGCCTTAGGCACTATGCTACCAGAGCTCCTTTTAAATATTGAGATATGTTATATACACTTTGTCTTAAGAATGATTGCAAGAACTGGATTCAAGATTTAGGACATATTTTGCACTCTTCTACTTCTGATTAACATGGGGCATGGAGAAGATTCTAGAACTCACACACCTACACCTACCAAGGTGCATATCTGGAGCTTTAAACACACATACATGTGTGCATAAGTATTAACATTGTATTAATTAATTATTTTATGACAAGAGAAAAGAAAGAAAAATTTTCAGGTACCAAAAGGAATTTCTAAGTGAAGTTTAAGCTAGATAACTCACAGGACTATTAGGGGCAGTACAGACCTGAAGTTTTAATGTTCTTGAGGGATTGGGAATTGTAGTTTAAAGCTATAGTATGTCAGAGCACTATCTGTTTCCCTTAATAAAGCCAGTAGCTTGGAAAACACTGTACATTCATTGAAACTTTCAGCTGCTGGTTAAATTGTTCCTTTGAGAAAAATTAGAACCTGAGCGAGGGACCTTTGGGAGAATGGTTCCCAGTTTCAAAATAATCATGCAACTGGATAAAGAATCTTTCAGTTAAATGTGTGGGCTTCCCAAATCAGACATACATAGGACTCTTGTGGAAAGAGATTCCTCTTTTTTTTTTTTTTTTTCAGCTTTCATTTCTGCTTTTAATTATTCTTTATTTTAAAATGAAAGTCATTGGTTAAGTAATATAAAGTGAATATTCCAGAAAAGTCAACCCATCAGAGGCTTGTGAGGACCTGGGACTCAATGAGTACACTAAGATCTCTTTCTGCTCAAATATCGCCTTCTCATAGTGATCTTTCTTGAGCATACTGTATAATTCACAGCCCCATACAAATTGTTATCTACCTTTTACCTTATGCTATTTTTACATTCATCACTCATTTTCCACATAGCACATCACACATTTATTTATTTGTTTTTGTCTGTCTTCCTTAATGCAATGTAACCTTAATGTATTAAGCTCATTGCTGGTTTTACACATTGCTACATACCCAGAATCCAGAATCATGCTTGACCTGCAGAATAGACTGCATAAATTGTTGATGAAAATTAGATTTAAGTTTAAATACAATTAGAAAATGAATATGACCAATGTTGACCATCAATTTAAACATGAGTTTTTTATTTTGAAGAACTTGTTTTACATTACATGTACGTTTTAGTTTTATTTCTCATTTACCATGGCCAAACCTAACCCAGTCTCCTCCCCTCCCTACCCTGTAAACCTCCCCCTGTGCCCCTCATATTTATGCACTCCTGTTTGTCCTGCAATTCCTTAATTTGAATGTTGGTCCTCTGGTGCCCCGTGGTCTATTCCTCTAAGGGATGTATCACCACAGAGTATGTGGGTGCATCATCCTGGGTTGAGTGGTCTGTGTATACACCTTGTTAACTATTGGGCTGAGAGCCAGTCCCTGGGGATGTGTTTTACTCCAGGCACAGAATGTATTCCAGGATCATTGTATTGGGGGCCTCATCAGACTTCCTCTGATCAGTAATTCCGGTCACTATTGAGTTTTTGGATTTTGTTCCACATTGTCCCTCCCACTCGATCCAGGATCTCCAGATTTGATCTTTTCCTGAGTCGTTGGCACTGGTAGCTGGGCACCATCTCGTTTTTCTGGTCTCAAGGGCCAACGTGTCCTATGGCTGATTGCTTCCAAATGCCCTTTTGTGTGTGTGTGTGTTCTTCGCTTCTGATGCTAGGAGACCATTAGCTGCATCTTAGATGGCCCCCTGAAAGCTTTTAAGATCCCCATCGCTAATCACAATGTAGGATGTGGAGCAAGGCTTTTATGCATTTTGTTGTGCCAATTGAGTCTGGTGTCCCCCAGTACTACGGTCCTGAGATGGTGGATCTATTGCATCTATCTCCCATAGGGTCTGGTTTTCTGTGAGGGATTACTCTGTGTCTGTCTTCTATTGTTTCTGTAAGGAATGCAGGTATTTTGTATCATTGATGTCTGTGCAAGATTAACTTTAGCTGAATCTATCCTTGGTCTAGAGAATACTCTTGTTCATTGACCCCATCCAATCATCTCAGGTGTTTATGTGTTTATCTGTAGATTACTGTTTGGTGTTAATGGCATTGCAGTATTGTGGACACATTGTTATTAGTGTCTGTCATCTATCTCTTATGTGCACAATTTAGTGTCCTCCCATTTCCTAATGTTATCATGGTGGTCACAGATCCTTTACATATATTCCTCCTTTTATCCATGTCAGCATGTGGGCCCCAACTAGCCCAAAATTAATCCCTTCCTTCCCTTCCCATCTCACTAACCTACTAAGTGACTTCCCTTTCCCAAGCAAACTTTTTTTTGTCTTTTTACAGTAATAGGTTCATACAGTACTTGTCTTTCTGAGATTGACTTATTTCACTCAGCATAATGTCCTCCAGGTTCATCCACATTGTGAGATGATTCGCATATGCCTCACTGTTCTTTAATGTAGCATAGTATTCCATTTGTGCATGTACCATAATTTGGTTATCCACTCATCTGCTGATGGGCATTTAGGTTGTTTCCATCTTTTTGCTATAGTGAATTGTACTGCAATGAACATAGGTGTATATATGTCTGTTCTTGCACTCTCACCTCTTTAGGTATATTCCTAGTAATGGAATTACTGGGTCAAATGGTACTTCTATTTTCAGTTTTTTAAAGAAATTCCATACCATTTGCTACAATGGTTGTATCATTTTACAATCCCACCAGCATGGCACAGGAGTTCCAATCCCTCCACAACCTCTCCAGCATTTGTTACTATGTGATCTGTTGAATTTTGCTATTATTGCTTGGTGAGATGATATCCCATTATTGTTTTGATTTGCATCTCTCTAATGATTAACGATCACAAGCAATTTCTCATGTGCTTTTTGACTGCCTGCTTATCTTCATTGGTGAAGTGTCTGTTTAAGTCTTTTGCCCATTTGTGAATTGGTTTATTTGTCTTTTTAGTGTTGAGGTGTTAAAAGTTTTCTATAGATTTTGGAGATAAGTTCTTTATCAGATATGTCATAGGTAAATATTTTTTCCCAATCTGTAGGTTCACTTTTGACCTTTTTGATGAAGTCTTGAGATGTACATAAGAATTTAATTTTTAAAAGATCCCAGTCATCTATCTTCTCTTCTATTTCCTGCACATTCTGGGTTATGCTTGATAGTCTATTTATGCCATAAATTAGGGCTCCCAGATTTGCCCTTATTTTACCTTTGATTAATTTTACAGTTTTGGGTTTTACATTTAAGTCTTTGATCCAGCTTGAGTTTATTTTTGTATATGAGGTGAGGGATGGGTCTTGTTTCATTTTTCTACAGGTGGATATCCAGTTTTGCCAGCACCAATTGTTAAAGAGGCTGTCTCTTCTCCATTTAATGGGTTTTGGACCTTTGTCAAAGATCAATTGTCCATAGGTGGATAGGTCTGTATCTGGACTTTCGATTCTTTTCCATTGGTCTATCTGTCTATCATTGTACCAATACCATGTTGTTTCGACTACTGTGGCTGTTTAATAGTTCTTAAGATCTGGGCATGTAAGACTTCCCACTTTGTTTTTCTTCTTGAGAAGTGCTCTGCTTATCTGAGGTCTCTTTTCTTTCCATATGAAATTAGTAATTAGTTTTTCCATGTCCATAAAATATTTTGTTGAAATCAGGATTGGGATTGCATTAAATGTGTATATTTCTTTAGGTAGTATTGACATTTTCACAATATTCAGTCTACCTATCCATGAATAAGGTAGGTTCTTGCATTTATATAGTGCCCTTGTTGTCTCTTGTAGTAGTGTTTTATAGTTTTCTGTGTACAGCCCTTTTGTGTCTCTGGTGAGGTTTATTCCTAGATAATTTATCTCTTTAGTAGCTTTAGTAAATGGTATTGTTTCCTTTATTTCTTTATCAGAGGACTCTTTGTTGGTGTAGAGGAATCCAACTGAGTTTTGTATGTTGATCTTGTATCCTGCCACTTTGCGAAACCTGTCTATTAGTTCCAGTAGGTTTTTTTTTTTTTTTTTTTTGAGTCCCTTGGTTTTTTACATATAGGATCATATTATCTGCAAATAGGGATGGTTTTAATTCCTCTTTGCCAATTTGTATGCCTTTTCTTTCTCTTCCTTGTCTTATTGCCCTGGCTGGGACTTCCAATACAATGTTAAACAGAAGCGCTGATAGAGGGCATCCCTGTCTGGTTCCTATGCGTAAGGGAAATCCCTTGAGTCTTTCTCCATTAATAATGATGTTGGCCGTTGACTTTGCATATATATCTTTTATTATGTTGAGGAATTTTCCTTCTATCCCTATTTTGCTGAGAGTTCTGAACAGGAATTGATGTTGGTTTTTATCAAATGCCTTTTCTGCATTGATTGATATAATCATATGGTTATTTTCTTTTATTTAGCTTATGTGGTGGATAACATTGATTGATTTTCCGAGGATGAACCATGCTTGTAAACCTGGTATGAATCCTACTTGGTCTGGGTGTATTAATTTTTTGATATGTTGTTGGATTCTGTTAGCTAGGATTTTGTTAAAGATTTTTGCAACTATGTTCATGAGGGATATTGGTCTATAGTTTTCCTTTCTAGTGGTGTCTTTCCCTGGTTTTGATATTAGTGTTATGCTTGCTTCATAAAATGACTCGGGGAGTATGTTCTGGAATAGCTTCAGTAGCATAGGTGTCAACTCTTCTCTGAATATTTGATAGAATTTTCCAGTGAAGCCATCAGGGCCAGGGCTTTTCTTTGTGGAAAGTTTTTTTTTTTTTTTTAAATGACCTGTTCAATTCCTTCTTTTATTATAGGGCTATTCAAGTTTTCTTTCTCTGAGTGGAATAGTTCACATAGGTCGTGTGATTCTAAAAACTTGTCCATCTCTTCTAGGTTCTCAAATCTGTTGGAGTACAGTTTTTCCATAATATTCTGTCAGTACCTTTTTTATTTCAGCTGGTTCTGTTGTGATGACACTATTTCCATTTACAATTCTTGTGATTTGGATCTTCTCTTTCTTTTCTTTTGTTAGATCTGTCAATGGTTTATTGATTTTATTAATCTCTTTAATCTCTTTCTGTTTTGTTGTTTTTCTTTGTTTCATTTATTTCTGCTCTGCCCTTTATTATTTCCTTGCTTCTAGATACTATAGGATTCTTTTGTTGCTCTATTTCTAGTTGTTGGAGTTGATAAATTAGAGTGTTGATTTTGTTTTTGCCCTCTTCTTTGGTATATGCATTTATTGCTATAACTGTCCTCTGAGTACTGCTTTTACTGTGTCCCATAGGTTTTGGTATGATGCATCTTCATTCTATTTGTTTCTAGGATTTTTTTTTTTTTTTAATTTCAGTTTTTATCTGTTCTATTATTCAATAGTTTTTAAGCAGTGAGTTGTTCAGCTTCCAAATATTTGATGCTTTTTCCTTGCTCTTCCTATTATTATTTTCTAATTTTATATCATTGTGGTCTGAGAAGATGTTTTGTATTATTCAATACTTTTGAATTTATTGAGGCTTGTTTTATGTCCTAACACATGGTCTATTCTGGAGAAGGATCCATGTGCACTGGAGAGGAATGTGAATTGTGATTTTGTTGGGTGAAATCCTTTGTATATGCCTATGTGGTTGAGTTGGTTGATTGTACTGTTCAATTCTTCTGTATCTTTGTTGAGTTTTTTTTTTTTTTTTTCTAGTTGACCTGTCTCTCTTTGAAAGTTGTATGTTAAAGTCTCCTACTACTATTGTAGTAGTACAATAGTACTACCTCTGTGGATCGGGATTCTGTTGTGCTGCCTACAACTGTCTGTGAGCAAACAGTCCACCATTCAGCCTGGAGATCTTGGATTCGTCATTCGTTGGAGTCAATAGCCAGTATACTACCTGCCAACCTTGAGCTCATCAGCCCTTGCAGCTGCATAAATCATGAAACCCTGCAGCTTGATGTTTCATCCAAGAACTTGGGACTTGCCAGCTTCTATAAGAGTGAGGAATCAGCCTCAGGGATCCATGTGAGGGGAGGGAACCCTGGCCATGCCGCACAAATGACAAGGCAGGAAAGCAGGGGAAATGACAGAAAATGGCCAAGGGGACCAGGACAGAGTGAGGAGTCAGCGGTAGGGATCCAGGTGAGGGGAGGAAACCAAGGCCATGCCCTACAAGTAGGAAGTCAGGAAAGCAGGGGAAGAAGAAAAAGGACAGGGGACCGGGACAGAGGGAGGAGGCTGCAGTAAGGATTCAGGAAAGGGGAGGTTGGAGAGGATTTGAACAGCTAAGGGAGACAAACTTTCCTGTCGGTTTGTCCTACTTTGGGGATGTGTTTTTGTGAATCTTGAGGCTGTGCCACCAGTGTTTCAAACCCAGAGGGGTGCATATGGTACACAGGTCTCAGTGGGACTTGTGGACTGAGACAGACTAGGAAGAAGGAAGAGGTCATCCACTTCTCAAAGAATTGGCGAGGGAAAACCATATGAATAGCAGAAAAACACTGTCTGATATATTGCAGTACAACTTTATGAATAGTCTGGAAACATTGTCCAATACAGAGGAGGAGGATGAATCACTTAGGTTAGAAGGCTCTCATAGTAGGATTGGGAAAGAACTGTATCATCAGAGTAAAACTCACCTTACTGATATGAATAAGATAAAGCTTTTGAGACCTACATTTGCTGACGTGGTGTGACTCAAATTGAGTAGAAACAGCTGCAAACATCCATTAATAATCAAAACAAGGAATGTACGAAGTATGAATCTAGGAAAGTTGGAAGTTCTTAAAAATGCAATGGAACACACAAAAATTGATATCCTAGGCATTAGTGAGCTGCAATGGACTAGATTTGGCCATTTTGAATCAGACAACCATATGATCTACTACGCCGGGAATGATAATTTGAAGAGGATTGTGTGGCATTCATCATTGCAAAGGATGTTTCAAGATCTGTGCTGAAGTGCAATGCTGTCAGTGATAGGATAATATCCATATGCATACAAGAAACACCAGGTAATACAACTATTATTCCAATTTATGCATCAACCACAAAATCCAAAGATGAGGAAATTGAAGATTTTTATCAACTTCTACAGTCTGAAATTGACCAAACATGCAATCAGGATGTGTTAATTATCACTGGTGACTGGGATGCAAAAGTTGAAAACAAAGAAGAATCACCAGTATTTGGAAAATTTGGCCTTGGTGAGAGAAATAATGCTGGAAATCTCATGGTATAATTTTGGAAGATCAATGACTTATTCATTGCAAATATCTTTTTCAACAACACAAATAGCAGCTGTACAAGTGGACTTTTCCAGATGGAATACACAGGTATCAGATTGACTACATCTGTGGCAAGAGGCAATGGAAAAGCTCAATATCTTCAGCTAAAACCAGGACAGGTGGTGATTGTGGAACAGATCATCAACCGTTCAATGCAAGTTCAACCTGAAGTTAAAGACTATTAAAACAAGTCCATGAGAGCCAAAATATGATCTTAAATATATCCCTCCTGGTTTAGAGACCATCTAAAGAATAGATTTGATGCATTGAACACCAATGACCGAAAACCAGAAGAATTGTTGGATGACATGAAAAACATCATCCATGAAGAAAGCAAGAGGTCATTAAAAAGACGAGAAAAGAAGAGAAGATCAAAATGGATGACAGAAGAGACTGAAACTTGCCCCTGAGCAGAGAATAGCTAAAGCAAATGGAAGAAAAGACAAGATAAAAGAGCTGAACCAAAGATTACAAAGGGCAGCTCAAGAAGACAAAACCAATTACTAAAATGAAATGTGCAAAAACCTGGAGTTAGAAAACCAAAAGGGAAGAACACTTTTGGCATTTCTCAAGCTGAAAGAACTGAGGGAAAAATTTGAGCCTCAAGTTACAATATTGAGAGATTCTATGGGCAAAATATTGAATGATACAGGAAACATCAAAGGGAGATGGAAAGAATACACAGAGTCACTGTACCAAAAAGAACTTTTCAATCTTCATCCATTTCAGGAAGTGCCATATGATTTAGAACCAATGGTATTGAAGGAGGAAGTTGAAGTTGCAGTGAAGGAATTGGCGAAGAGCAAGGCTCCAGAAATTGACAGAATACCCATTGAGATATTTCAACAAATGAATGCCCCACTGGAGGCACTCATTTAGTTATGCCAAGAGATTTGGAAGACCACTACTTGGCCAACTGGCTGGAAGAGATCCATATTTGTACCCATTACAAAGAAAGGTGATCCCATAGAATATGAAAATTATCGAACAATATCATTAATATCACATGCAAGTAAGGTCTTACTGAAGATAATTCAAAAAAAGTTGCAACAGTATATTGACAGAGAACTTCCATAGGTTCAAGCTGGGTTCAGAAGAGGATGTGGAACAAGGGACATCATAGCTGCTGTCAGATGGATCTTGGCTCAAGGCAAAGAATACCAGAAAGATGTTTACTTGTGCTTTATTGACTATGCAAAGGCATTTGATTGTGTGGATCATGACAAATTGTGGATAACATTGAGAAGAATGGGAATTCCCAAACACTTGATTGTACTCATGAGGAAACGGTACCTTGACCAGGAGGCTGTCATTTGAACAGAACAGGGGGACATTGCATGGTTTAAAATCAAGAAGGGAGTATGTCAGGGTTGTATCCTTTCCCCATACTTATTCAATCTACATGCTGAGCAAATAATATGAGAATTTGTACTATATGAAGAAAAACATAGTATTAGGATTGGAGGAAGAATCATTAACAACCTGAGATATGCTGATGAAACAACTTTGCTTGCTGAAAGTGAGAATGACTTGAGGCACTTGCTGATGAAGAATGAAGAATAGAGTCTGCAGTATGGATTACATCTCAATAGAAATAAAACAAAAATTGTCACAACTGGAACAATAGGCAACATCATGATAAATGGAGAAAAGCTTGAGGTTGTCAAAGTATTCACATTGATTGCTTCTGCGATTGACACCAATGGAAGCAGCAGTCAGGACATTAGACAATGTATAACACTGGCAAGTCAGCTGCAAAGGAATGTTTTCAAGAACTGAGAAGCAAGAATGTCTCCTTGAGGACGAAGTTGCGCCTGACACAAGCCATGATATTTCCAATCTCCTCATATACATTTGAGAACTGGACAATGAGTAAGGAAGACTGAAGAAGAGTTGATGCTTTTGAGTTGTGGTGCTGGAAAAGAGTACTGAAAGTACCATGGACTGCTAAAAGAACTAACAGATCTGTCCTGGAGGAAGTGCAGCCAAAATGCTCCTTAGAAGTGAGAATGGCCAGTCTGCATCTCACCTACTTTGATCATGTTGTAAGAAGGGACCATTCCCTGGAGAAAGATGTCATGCTTGGTAAGTTGGTGGGTCGACACAAGACAGGAAGGCCTTCATTCAATGAGATGGACTGACACAGTGGCTGCAATGATGGGATCAAGTAAAACAAGATCATGGTGCTGGCACGGGACCAGGAGGTGTTTTTTTCTGCTGTGCACAGGGTTGCTATGAGTTGGAAATTACTCGATGGCACGTAACAACAACAACTACTATTGTAGAGTTGTCTATTATCCCTTTTAATTCAGTTAATACTTGCTTCATGTATTTTGGAGCACTTTCATTGGGTGCATAAATATTTATTATTGTAACATCTTCCTTGTCAATTGACCCTTTCAGCATCATATGTTCTTCTTTTTCTCTTATATTTTTCACCTTAATGTGTATTTTGTCAGAAATTAATATTGCCAATTTTGCTTTTTTGTTTCCGTTGGCTTGGTATATTCTTTTCCATCCCTTAACTCTTAATTTGTTTTTTTCTTTGTGTCTAAGGTGGGTCTCTTGTAGACAGCATATTGATGGATCTTATTTTCTTATCCAATCTGCCACTCTCTTTCTTTTGATAGGTACATTTAGTCCATTCATATTGAGTGTAATTATGAATTGATTGCTGTCATTCTGTTGTGTTTTTTGTCGTGTTGTTGATGTTTCCTTGGTCCATATACTTTTCTGTGCTGAGTTTGGTTTGTTGGCTAATGCTTTCTGCCTTTTCTTCTTTATTTTTGGTTTTGTGCTTCTTAAACCCATATGGTTTTCTTCCTTCTGGATTTGCTTAGGGGAATTATTACTTTTCTCTGTGGTTACCTTGGAGTACATTCTTGTCTACATTTTTAGTACAGTGCATACTGTGAAGACATTGTCTTGGTTTCCTCTTCATTTGAAAGTTTTTACCTAGATTTTTTATTTCCTCTGATAGGTTAGTTGCCATTGTTTTGTGGTGATTGATTTCCTTGGTTTTTAGAGTACAATGTTTTATGGTCTTATTTTGAGTTTCTATTTCTGATTTGGTTTTAGTGTTGATGCCATGTATCCTGATTTTGTTGATCTCTGTTGTGGGTTCTCTATTGGAAGAGCTTCCTAAATTGCTTCTTCTAGGGTTGATCTGTCTGATTTTTACAAAATCCCTTAATTTCTGTTTGTCTGAGAATGCCTTGATTTTGCCCTCATATTTGATAGATAATTTGGCTGGATATAATATTCTTGGCTGGAAGTTATTTTCCTTCAGTGTTTTATATATGCCGTCCCACTGTCTTCTTGTGTGCATGGTTTCTGCTGAGTAATTGGAGCTCAGCCTAACTGTTTGATTATTATAAGTAGTATTTCTTTTGTCCCCGGCAGGTCTCAAAATTTTTTTCTTTGTCTTTGGTTTTGGAGAGTTTTATTATAATATGCCTTGGTGTTTTTCTTTTGGGATCTATCTTGTGTGGAGTTCTATGAACTTCTTGGACAAATATCTTTTCCTCTTTCATGATATGGAAGAAGTTTACTGTTAACAGGTCTTCCACAATTTTCTTGGTTTTTTTTTTTTTTTTTTCCACCATTTCTTGTTCTGGAATTCCAATGAGGTTTATGTGGTTTCTTCTCATGTCATCCCACATAATTCTTAGGTTCTCTTCATTTCTCTTAAATATTTGTTTTGATTTTTCTTCATACAGGCTGGTGTCCAGGGATTTGTCTTCAAGTTGGGATATGCATTCTTCAGCCAGTTCTAACCTACTCTTTTATGTGTCTGCTGTCTTGTGTAATTCTATAATTTTGGTATTCATCTTCTGGATTTCTAACTGCTGTTTTTGTAAGAGTTCTGATTGTGCATTAATTATTATTTTGTTCTTGAATGATTTTTCTGAGTTCTTCTGGGGAACTGTCTATATTCTCCTTGCTTCTGTTTGGGGTTTCCTTAGGCTCTTGTAAAGCTCTATAAATATATCTTCTAAATTCCTTCTCAGATAATTCTATTGCTTCCTCTTCCTCCATGTTTCATGAGACCATTGTTTGTGGTTTTGCTTCTAATGGCTTGTCCTGTTTTTTGTTTGTTTGATTTGAGATTGCCTGTTGTCTCCTAGACATCTGGAGTTTGTCTTTAACTGTTGGTTATGTATTGATTTCTTTTGTCTTGGTTTTGTGGTTTAATATTTTGAAAAGTGAAGCTGGTGTATTTTATATTTTTAGTTATTAATTCAGGTATACTGGGTTGCTCTGTAGTTTTCTTTGTGATGGTGGAATCACTGTGTCGAATGTGGATATGGGTTTCTGTTTGTCATAAAGAGGGTTCAAAGTTTGAACCAGGAGGAATTATGTTGGCTTAATGTGGTTTCTTCTATTGGATGAGTGAAGTTATTGGTGGAGAAGGTGGGAGTGGAAGAAGGAAAGCTCACTTTTGCTAGGGGCAGTTCTAGGGTTTTGAGAGAGCTGCTACTAATGATGTTGTAATGTTATTCACAGGCTTGAAGCTCAATTTCAGCAAAGACTCCAGTTGTTAGGGGGTTGCCACTTTCTGCCAGGCTCAGACACATACAAAAACCCCGTTCCTGAGGCCCCTCACCACCAAAAAGCCAACCCAAGACAATTTCCAGTTCCACAATCTGCCAAGGGGGTTTCTCTCTCTGATCCCACCAATCCACCCGCGACACTGGCCCAAATGGCCCAGATCATGATCTGCCTCAGGAGTTCCTCTGTGGGTCCACCCACCTACAGTGCCAAAGTTCTGCTCATTTTCAGCAGTGCTGGAATCAGGACAGTGTCTGCTACTAATCTGTGGTTCCAATATTACTGACAAAGTCAAGTGCAGACCTCTCAGTGCCACTAAGCTGACCCAGGCCTACTTGGTGACCTGCTTCAGGGGCACCTCCCTGGGCCCTCCCTCCTGCAATACCAATGGACTCTCTGCTTAGGTTTCAGTGGCACTGGACATGCCTGTTTGCACCTAGCTGACCTAAGTTACTGATAAATCAGGTGCTGAAGGTAGATCCTTGGGGTGATCTCTGGTATGCTGGTGTGGTCACTGGTATGTTGGTGTGGTGGCTGGTATGCTGGTGTGGTTTGTCTTCTTCCTTAACCCAGGGAGGTCTCAGATGGCTGTTCTTGCCTGCTGGTCAGCACTCACCCAGGGAAGTCTCCAATGGCCTTTCTCAGCTGCCTATCAGGTCCCTGCTGGATAGATCTTCTGATCTTGTTATTTTTTCCCTGTCCCTTTCTCCTTTCTAACTCTATTCCACTGAGTTTGGTGCACTCTGACTCAGTGATCTGTTCATAGCACCAGAATCCCTAATTCAAACTGCTGTACCTAGTTTTCCAAGCACTAAGATGCTAGAGGGAAATAGAGAAGTGATTACTGATAAGGCTCCATTTTGAATCTAAACATGAGTTTTGTGTTATTGTTCTTAGGTGCTATAGAGTTGACTCTGACTCACAGCAACCCTATATACAACATAACAAAACATTTCCCTCTCATGTTCCATCTTCACAATTTTTGCTGTGTTTGAGCCCATCATTGCAGCCACTGTGTCAATCCACCTCACTGAGGTCTCCTTTTCTCTGACCCTCCACTTTACCAAGCATGACATCCTTCTCCAGGGACTGGGCCTTTCTGACAACATGACCAAAGTAGGTGAAAGAAGTTTGATATTCTCACTTCTAAGGAGCATTCTGGCTGTACTTCTTCCAGGACAGATTTGTTCATTCTTCTGTAAATCCATGGTATTTTCAGTATTCTTCATGAACACCACAATTCAAAGGCATCAACTCTTCTCACTCTTCCTTATACATTTCCAAATTTTCACAACCTATGAGTGATTGAAAATACCATGGGTTTGGCACACTTCATCTTCAAAGTGACACTCCTTAACACTTTAAAGAGGTCTTTTGCAGCATACTTTTCCAGTGCAATTAGAAATTTTCTATTCAGCTCTTTTATTTCAACATCTCTTCCATTTGCTTTAGCTACTCACCATTCAAAGTAAGCTTCAGAGTTTCTTCTGACATCCATTAAGGTCTTTCCTTCCTTTCCTGTTTTAAATGACCTTTTACATTCTTCACGTTGCTGTTCTTTGTATCATCCCACAACTCATCGGGTCTTCAGTCACTGGTGTGCAATGCATTAAATCTATTCCTTAGATGGCTTCTAAATTCTAATGCGATATACTCAAAGTTATATTTTGGTTCTTGTGGGCTTGTTTTAATTTTCTTCATCTTCAAATTGAACTTTCACATGGACAATTTATGGCCGGTTTCATATTTAGCTCCTGGTGTTGTTTTGAATGATGATACTGAGCTTCTCCATCACCTCTTTCCACAGATACAGTTGATTTGATTTCTGTATATTCCATCTGGTGAGGTCCATATATATAGTAACTGTTTATGTTGTTGAATAAGGGTGTTCGGATGAATAAGTCATTGATCTTGAAAAATTCTATCATGTAATCTCCCCCATTAATTCTATCACCAAAGCCCTGTTTTCCAACTACCAGTGGTTCTTTGTTTCCAACTTTCACATTCCAATCACTAACAATAATAAATACATATTGATTGCATGCTTGGTCAATTTCAAAGTTGGTAGAAATCTTTTTTTTTCACCTTTTGCTTTGGTGATTGGTGTGTGAATTTGAATAATAGTCCTACTAAACAACTTGAGTTTTAGAAAACTTTAAATCAAATCATAACACTGAAAATTTGTAGTTCCAAATTATGTTGTTTGTATTACTTATTTTTTGTAGTGTTTCATAACTAGAAAATGGCGAAACTCAGAAAATGTCAGAAAAATTCGACCTCTCCTTGGGTTTTCAAGGCAGTATCACTAAAGAAGTAGATGGCCCAATCTTCCTTCTGAGGAGTGGCTGATGAGTTTGAACTTCCCACCTTCTGGTCAGCAGTCAAATATCTTAGGCACTATGCCACCAGAGCTCCTGATATAAGTTACATTTAAGGTAAAATCTACTTTTTAAAATTAGAAATTGCCATGTATTAATCACTAACCTTGAGTTTCCATGTTATAGTGATAAATGAGAGTTATCAAATGAACAAATGAGAATGTTTTGCCAAGGAAAGATATCTAAATCCATCACATCATTTTTAGTAGCTGAACATAGACAGCTGTTGGTAAAACCCAATATTGAAGATAGCTTAAGTATTGATGTCATGTATTTTGAAATTAAATAATTTTATTAAACACATATCTGGGCAGAAGTCAACAAAACTAACTCAGAATGGATTCAAAGAGTATTTGAATACCTTGAGATAGTATGATACATCAGGACATTTTCAAAATTTAAACAATCAACATCTTGTCCTACTAGAATATTATGACCTAGAGTAGTGTCTTAGGCTGGTTTCTCTAGAGAAGCAAAATAAGTGAAGCCCATATATATAGAGAGAGAGAGATAGAGAGAGGGAGAGAGAGAGAGAGAGAAAGAGAGTGAGAAATTTATCTCAGGGAAATGAGCTCTCCCCATGGTAGTCTGACAGTTCCCAGGTTCATGGGTCAAATGTCAAGCTGGAGGATTTTTGAATTCATGGCTGTAGGTACTGGTGAACCCAAGATCAAGAATAGCAGGAAATATAGCAGGCTTCTGGCTTCAGGAGATGACAAATCCAATATCAACTGGTAAAATGGCATATTCTTGGTTAACAGGCTGAGAAGGCAACAATCCCAGGATTGGCAGGCAATATGACAGGCCACTGGTTCAGCTCTGAGAACTGGAGATGCAAGATACAGCATCCAGATCCAGCACAAAGCCAGCGAATTTTCCCACTATGTCTCTCTCTCTCTCTCTCTTTATATATATATATATATATATATATATATATATATATATATATAGGAAGTAGACCACACCCCTGAAAAAACTGCCTTTTAACAGATTGACTGCTCACAGCACATCTCATCATGGAGGTGACTACATTACATCAGATCTCATCATGGGGATGAATGTATTTGAGTTTTGAAGTAAAAGAAAATTAATAAATCTGGAATATGGTACTGCCTATGAATCAGACTTTGTAGGAAATACTGGGAGCAAATTTTTTATATCTGAGCCAAGAATCAATACCTAGTCTTCACCACGTTGAATACCAAGGGAAGTCATCACCTTCTCTGCCAAATCTTCCTATTCTTTTTAACATTCTTCTAACATTAATAAGTATAAGAATTGTATCTAGGACATATTTTTGATCAACTTCAACATCTAGCTCAATAGATTAATTAATTGTGTAATTTAATCAAGAGAGAAAGTAAATGTATGCAATTTGAAAAGTTTATGCATTCTCTGATTATTGAGTGTTTACTATGTAAGAGATACTAAGTTAAATACTGAGGCAAAGAAATACAATCTCTGCTCTCAATGGTCTTTTTATCAAATGAAAGAAAAGACATTGGAATAGGAGACATTTCAGGTAAAAACTGAAAAACAAATAGAAAGCAAATTAAGACAGTGAAGTAGTGCTTTCCAGTAAGGGCAGTGATCAAATAAATCAAGATATATTTTTGAGAACTTTGAGTACTGGATACGCTCTCTTTAAAGATTATCTTAGAACTCAACAAGATAAACCATCCTATTAGTATCCGATGTTGTTGTTAGGTGCCATTGAGTCAGTTCTGACTCATAGCTTTCCTATGTACAAGAGAACAAAACACTGTCCAGTTTTGCACCATCCTCAAAATCCTTGATATACTTGAGCCCATCATTTCAGCCACTGTGTCAATCCATCTCACTGAGGGTCTTCCTTTTTGTTACTGGGCTTACACTTTACCAAGCATGATATTCTTCTCTAGGGAATGGTCCCTTCTGATAATATGACCAAAGTAGGTGAGACAAAATTTGGTCATTCTCACTTGCAAGGAGCATTCTGGCTTCATTTCTTACAAGACAGATTTGTTTGATGTTTTGGCAGTCCAAGGTACTTTCAGTATTCTTTGCCAACACCACAAATCAAAAGCATTAACTCTTCTTTGATCTTCATTATTCATTGTCCAGCTTTCACATGCAT
>NW_006921812.1:1740444-1741907 GCF_000298275.1 Orycteropus afer afer | reverse complement strand
TGGGTTTGAACCGCCAGCCATCTGGTGAGCAGTCAAGTGCCTTAGCCACTATGCTACCAGAGCTCCCCTAAGGAAGATAATGAAGGCATTATCTTAAATAATTTTAGCAGATGTTGAGGTAATAAATTCTATTGCCTTGCATTTCATTATCATTTAAAATATCCCTACACTTCTTCCATTATTGTCACTAATATTCAAAAATACTAAATCTTTTCAGAAATCTAAGTTAAACAAGATATTTTCATCACTTTTTACAGTCAGCTGCAATATTTTTTATATAGCATGTTTATTCGTTTTCTATAATTACATCATTTCTTTTTATTTAGCTTCTAGGACAGTTTTCATATCATGATTGCATTCTTGTTGTTTTGTAAATATGATTTATTCCCTTTGATGACAATAATGTGTTCTCATGGACTGTCCATTGTTCTAAGTTGGTTTAATACCAATTTATTAGGGGTTAAAAACCCTAATAGCTAAAACTAACTTATTTTTCAGCATTTCTAATTTATTATAAGTTAAAAACAAATTAAACCATGAGTGTCATGATTTTCAAGGAAAAAAATGCAAAATTCGTATGATGGAGCATTTCTAAATGTACTTGAGTGGAAATTATATATATATGTAGAGAGAGAGGGAGAGAGAGTTTATTTTTGTTATTGAGAATATACACAGTAAAACATACACAAATTCAACAATTCCTACATGTACAATGCCACTACATTGATTACATTCTTCAAGTTATGTAATCATTTTCATGCACTTTTTCTGAATTGTTGCTCTCTCATTAACATAAGCTCACCAAGTCTCCTACTTAATTTTCGAGTTGCTGTGGTCAATTTGATCTTGTATTGATAGATCTTAAAAGAGCACAATGCTCAAAGAAGATACTCTTTATTAGTTAAGCTAAATTGTTGTTTGCTATTAAGAAGACTTCAGGAGATATTTTTGGCTTAAGGTTTAAAAATTATCTCATGGCAATTGTTTCAGGAGGTAATTCATTCTCTAGGACTCCAGAAAGTTTAGATTCATTGAAAATATTTTTAAAAGCTTAATAAATCCTGCATTTGGTTGGCAATTCATCATCTCTAGTTCCTGGACTTGAACCACTGACCTTCTGGATAGCCTGGAAATCTTGTGATTGCTCTGGATTTGAACCAGTGAACCCTGCAGTGTTTCCTGCTAATCTTGGGATTGTTCTATTTTAAAAGCTTTTTAAGTTTGCTCTCTTTAAGGAACCTTTTTAAAATATGTGTTGAAATATATTTACCTACTCAAGAAATAATACTTATTAAAAATTCATGTGTTCTAATGTTTATGAGAAAAAAATATATAGGGATAAAATGAGTTAAATATTTAAAATTATAATGCTTCCATTTAAGTGACTTCTTAATCCTTTCTCTAAATTACTTATTCAAATATATAGGAAGACAGACTATTGAAAAGAAAAGAAAAGATAAGGA
>NW_006921812.1:1735309-1738707 GCF_000298275.1 Orycteropus afer afer | reverse complement strand
GTGGAACCAGGGATATCATTGCTGATGTCAGATGGATCTTAGCTGAAAGCAAACAATACCCAAAAGATGTTTACTTACATTTTATTGACTATGCAAAACCATTTGATTGTGTGGATCATAACAAATTATGGATAACATTGAGAAGAATGGAGAATCTAGAACACTTGACTGCACTCATAAGGAAACTGTACATAGATAAGGAGGCTGCCATTGGAACAGACAAGGGGAAATTACATGGTTCAAAATCAAGAAGGGCATGTGTCAAGGTTGTATCCTTTCACCATACTCGTTCAACTTGTATGCTGAGCAAATAATCCAAGAAGGTGGATTATATGAAGAAGAACGTGGCATCAGGATTGTAGGAAGACTCATTAGCAACCTGTGATATGCAGATGACACAACTTTGTTTGCTGAAATTGAGACTGACTTGAAGCATTTACTGATGAAGATTACAGACTATACTCTGCAGTATGCATTACACCTCTATATAAAGAAAACAAAAATCCTCACAACTTGTCCAATAAACAGCTTCAAAATAAATGGAGAAAAGATTGAAGTTGTCAAGGACTTCATATTACTTGGTTCTGTAATCAATACCAATGTAAGCAACGTCAAGACATCAGACGACGTTTTGCATTGGGCAAATCTACTGCAAGGGATCTCTTCTAAGTGGTGAAGAGCAAAGATGTGTCCTTGAAGACCAAGGTGCTACTAACCCAAGCCATGGCATTTCCAATCACCTCTTAATGCATGTCAGAGCTGGACAATGAATAAGGAAGACAAAAGGAGAGTCGATCGTTTTGAGTTGTGGTGTTGGCAAAGAATTCTAAGAGTACCATGGTCTGATAAAAGGACTAGTGAATCTGTCCTGGAAGTAACGCAGGCAAAATGCTCCTTGGAAGTGAAAATGGCTGGACTTTGTCTCACCTACTTTTTTCATGTTGTCAGAGGGAACCATTCCCTGGAGAAAGATATCATGCTTGGTAAAGTGGAGGGTCAACAAGGAAAAGGAAGGCCCTCAATGAAATGGATTGACAGTGTCTGCAATGATGGGCTCAAGTATAGGAAAGATCATGAAGTTGGCACAGGACTGGGCAGTGTTTCGTTCTGCTGTGCATAGGGTCACTATGAATTGGAGACAACTTGATGGCACCTAACAACAACTACTACTATTTGTCAGGGACTATATTTAGGGCTTTAAAATATAGCATGTTATAACATTTTTACTGTTATCATGTGTGGTAGAGACAGTTTTTCTTACTGAAAACAATGAAATTCAAAGTGGTACATGACTTAAAAGTCACCTAGTTAGCTAATATATAAGGAATATAGAGCAGCATGTTACAATACAGGACAAAATACTAAAAAAATCTGTGGTGTTAACTGAAAAATTGAGTAAGAATTTTCTTATAGTCCCTGCCATAGAATGCTATGTTGTTAGGTGCAATTGATTCAGCTCTGACTCATAGCCACCTTAAGTACAACAGAATGAAACATTGCCTGGTCCTGTGCCATCTTTGGAATCCTTGCTGCTCTTCAGTCCATCTTTGTACTCACTCTGTAAATCTGTCTCTTTAAGGGTCTTCTACTTTTTCACTGACCTTCTATTTTATCAAGCATGTTATACTTCTCCAGAAACTGGTCCCTTCTGACCACATGACCAAAGTAGATGAGACAAGTCTGGCCATTCTCATTTCTAAGGAGCATTCCAGCTGCACTTCTAGGACAGGTTTGTTCGGTCTTCTAGCAGTCCTTGGGATTTTCAATGTTCTTCACCAACACCACAATTAAAAATTGTCAAAAGTTCTCTGGTTTTCCTTCTTCACTGTCCACCTTTCACATGCATATGAGGTGATTGAAAATACCAAGGTATGAGTTAGGCATATCTAACTTTGCTCCTTAACTTTTTTTTTTTTTTTAATTGTGCTTTGGGTGTGAATTTACAGGGCAGAATTTGTTTTACATTCAGCAGTTTGTGTACATTTGGTTTCACTCCCCAATTACCATCTGCAACCCTAACCCACTCTCCTTTTTTCCTTTCCCAGTGATCCCCCCATCCCTGTGCCCTTCTTAGTAATGCACTCCTGTCTGTCCAGCTTTTCCTCCATGAGAATATTGCCCTCTGATGCCCCATGGCCAATTGCTCCAAAGGATGCAGCTCCATAGAGTAGGTGGGTGCATCACCCTGGGTTGGGTGTTCTGCATGAGGATCTTATTATTGTTGGGCTGAGAGCCAGCTCTTGGAAGTGAACTTTTTCCCAGGCCTTAAGTGTATCCCAGAGCCATAGTTTTGGGGGTCTCATCAGACTCCATCTGACCAGTAATTCTGGTCATTATTGTGTTTTGAATTTTGTTCCACATTTTTCCTCCCACTCTATCCAGGATCTCCAGTTTTGATCCCTTCCCAAGTGGTTGGCATTGGTAGCCATGCACCATCTAGTTCTTCTGGTCTTGAGGTCCATCATGTGCTAGGACTGATTGATTCCAAATGTCCTTGGTTTTCTTCACTCTTCTTTGCTTCTGACAAAAGGAGATGATTAGCTGCATCTTAGATGGCTGCTCCAAAGCTTTTAAGAACCCAGTCACTACTCACCAAAGTAGGCTATAGAGCAAGATTTTTATGTATTATGTTATGCCAATCAAGCCTGGTGTCCTCTAATACTATGGTCCTGAGTCAGAAGATACAGTAGTTTTCTCTGGCTGTCTATGAGGGATTACACCATGAATGTCTTCTGTTGCTTCTGTAATGATTGTAGTTATTTGTATCACTAGTACCTGTGGAAATTATCCTCAGCTGAATCTATCATTGGTCTAGAGTATATTACTTTTTCACTGACCCCCATCTGATCTTCTCAGTTGTCTGTGCTTTTATCTCTACCCTGGTGTTTGGTGTTAGCAGTAATGTAGTATTGTGGATATACTGGTATTAGCCTCTGTCTTCTATATCTTATATGCACAATTTGGTATCCTCCCTTTCCCCAATGCAATCATGCTGGTCACACTCCTTCCATACCATCCCTCCCCTTACCAAACTCAGGGTATGGCCCACATTAGTCTGAAAGTTTCCCTTCCCCTTCCTCCCCATCCCTGGTAATCTACAAAGTGAGTTACCTTCCCTAAGCAAACCTTTTCTTGACTTTTTATTGTAATGGGCTCATACAATATTTGTGCTTCTTTAATTCAGTTATTTCACTCAGCATATTGCCTTTCACTTGTGAGATGATTTCCATATTCTTCATTGTTCTTTAATGTACCATAGTATTCCATTGTGTGAATGTACCATAATTTGGTTATCCATTCATTTGTAGATGGGTATTTAGGTTGTTTCTCTTTGCTATTGTGAATTGTTCTGCGATGAAGATGGGTGTGCCTATGTTTGTTCATGTTCTGTCTCTCAC
>NW_006921812.1:1703070-1735089 GCF_000298275.1 Orycteropus afer afer | reverse complement strand
TTTCAGTTTTTTAAGGAAACATCATACAATTTTCCACAATGATCGTACCATTTTGCAGTCCCACCAGCAGTGTATGAGAGTTCCAATCTCTCTGCAATCTACCAAGCATTTGTTATTTTCTGTCCTACTGAACTTTGTTATTATTGCTGGTGTGAAATGATATCTCATCATTGTTTTGATTTGCATCTCTCTAATGACTAATGATCAAAAGTATTCCTCACGTGCCTGTTGGCCATCAGCATATCGTCTTTAGCGAATTGTCTGTTCAAGTTCCTTGCCCATTTTCAAATTGGATTGTTTGTCTTTTTGGCATTGAGGTGTTGAAGTTTTCTATAAATTTTGGAAATAAGTCTATTGTCAGATATGTTATAGGCAAATATTTTCTCCCAATCTGTAAGTTCTCTTTTTACCCTTTTAGAGAAGTCTTTCAATGTGCATAAGAATTTATTTTTTAAAAGGTCCCAGTCATCTAGCTTCTTTTCCACCTCTTGTGCATGCTAGAAGGGAGCTCTGGTAGCATAGTGCCTAAAGCATTTGACTGCTAACCAGAAGGCTGGTGGTTCAAACCCACCAGCCACTCCTCAGAAGGAAGGTTAAGCAATCTACTTCCCTAGTGATACTGCCTCGGAAACCCAAGGAGGGGTCGTTATGAGTCAGGTCCAACTCAATGGCACATGACAGCAAGAGTACATTCTAGGTTATGCTTGATAGTCTATTTATGCTGTAAATTAGGGCCCCTAGATTTGCCTCTTTAAAGAGGTCTTTTGCAACAGATTTTCCCAGTGCAATACAATGTCAGATTTCTTAACTGTTGCTTCTGTGGGGTATTGATTGTGGATCCATGCCACAAAACTGGGTTTCTGAGGCAGTATCAATATGGAAGGAGATTGCCCAACCTTCCTTCTGAGGAGTGGCTGGTGGGTTTGAACCATTAGCCTTCTGGTTAGCAGTCAAGTGCCTTAGGCACTTCGCTACCAGAGCTCCTCAGAACACTAAATAAAAGTATAATATTAAACTCGTGGCAAATTCTTCTTTCATTTCAGACATTAAACATTATTAGACTTGTTATTAGTCATCACTTTTGCACCTAAGGAAGGGTTAAGTTTTCAAGAGTTAATGGAGAGCTTTTCAAATTTGGTTCACCTGTAAGATATTTCCTAACTCAAAAGTTAAAGAAACAAGACAGAATGTAACAAATGTATATCCGGACTACCTCATGATGCCTGCACATCTCTGTCATTCTTGATCAGAGGTAAATAATAATAAGACATGGGGAAATTGCTGTAATCCTTTCCAAGGTTATGGTGTGACACATTTATAGGTCTGCATGAACAGTTGGGTGATTTCTCAGTTCATCATTAAGGAATTGTTTCACCAACTCTGTCAACAGTTGTTCCTTTAAGGAGAAATCATCTACATCTTGCAATCCTCTAGGACTACAAAGTTATCTTGCAACTAGCAGTTAGATGGATGCCCACTTATTTGAGGTTCAAAATGTCACTTGTATTGTGATACAAACATCAGTTGCCAGACAGAAATAAGGTCCAGTAGTAATTGGGAAGCTCCAAGTGTTGAGCATTGGAGTAGTATTCTCTTGTTTAAGTACTTGGTTTATAGTATTTGCCCATATTTTTTGAATTGTAGTTATTATTATGAGGAGTAAAAGATACACATCTTAATGAGCAAAACTGAAAAATATTCCATTGTTCTTGAACTGACAATCTAGAGACTGAGAAGGGTTGTTCACAGATAACTTTTTTTTTTTTTTTTCCCCAAGTGGGATTATAATAGCCTCTGGAGATAACTGATTAGGGCAGATAGATGTTTCCTCAGGTCTACTCAGACACTAGAGATTTATGATATGAATCTATTACAATATTTTTTCCTCTGTTCCTTAAATCTGGAACAATGAAGTGGCCTTCATGTAAAAAGGAAAGTTTAAAAAAAGGAGTATCAATGCAAAATTGATGATTTGGTTATTTTGCTGACACTTAGGGATTTTTTCTTTTGGAAATGAATATTCTTCTTGCTTCCATCTAGAGAGCCAGACCATTGACTTGATTAAGTGATATGGGACATTAATTTAGGGAATATGATTTGAGGCTGAACTTTATTGACAATGTATCCCTTTCTCTGCTCCTCTCTCTCCTTTCCTCTGTCTCTCTCTTCTTCACTCTCTTTTATATTTGTTTGTTTTCATCAATCTTACCTTAAAAACAACTACAACAACAACAAAAAAAAAAACACCTTTATTTGAATTGACTGAAAGAAAATAAATGAATCATCATCTATTGTTCATGGCACTAAAAAGAAAAAAATATAGAAAATATTTTCAGGGGCATGACT
This sequence comes from Orycteropus afer afer, assembly GCF_000298275.1. Classification (NCBI taxonomy): domain Eukaryota; kingdom Metazoa; phylum Chordata; class Mammalia; order Tubulidentata; family Orycteropodidae; genus Orycteropus; species Orycteropus afer. The sequence goes on along the minus strand of NW_006921812.1, from coordinate 1,732,743 downwards.
TTCTGATTATATATACATCAATTAAAAACAAAACAAAACAAAAACAACTCACTGCCAGCCAGCCGATTTTGACTCATAGCCACCTCTCCTTGGGTTTCTCAGGTGGTATCCCTATGGAACTAGATTGTCCAATTTTCCTTCCAAGGAGTAGCTGCTGCATTTGAACCACCAGCTTTCTGGTTAGCAGTCAAATGCCTTAGGCACTACACTACCAGAGCTCATTATTAGGGCTTTCTTATAATTACAAAAACCAATTATGAAGCTTGAACTGATACAAATATTTGTTATTGTTGTTTTTTCTTTTGTCTATCCTAGAATAATCATACATTATTTGATATATAATAATATATGTAACAATTTCCTAAGAAGCTTAATAAGAAAACAGTTATCAATGAAACCACAACCAATACTATTACCTTCCCTATCTCATTGGTATAGTTCTCATTATAGGAGGAATTAATCTACTAAACAAAAATAAATAAATAAATTAGTATATATATCAGATTAATTAAAACAACTATAACTACCATATGTATGTATTTGTTCACAATGCACTATTAATTTTTCTTTTATTGAACTTTCAAAAATACTTTCATACTTTATATAGTTTTTGATGTTTCATTTATCATTCAACATTAGGCTACTGGATATTACCATGTTATTTCTACATAATTTTGCTCATTTTCGGCCATTGTTATATATTATGTTGTATGAATATATTTTGATTTATCTAGAATTATGGGCATAGTTTTCAAGTTATTTTTTGCAAATATATATAAAGTTGCCTCGAATATACTTGTACATGTTTCTTAATGTACACATTGGCAAGAATTTGTCAAGACTTACAAGTAGAGTTACAGAATAAAATATTGATATGTAGACTTGTAAGGTAATGCCAAATTTCTTTCCAAAGTTGTTGTTGTTAGGTACCGTTGATTTTAAACCACACAGTTTCCCCTTGTTCTATTCAAACAACATCCTCCTGGTCTATGTACAGGTTCCTCATGATTCCAATTAAGTGTTCAGGAATTTCCAATCTTCTCAATGCTATCCATCATGTGTTATGATCCACACATTTGAATGCTTTTGCATATCAATAAAATATAAGTAAACATCTTTCTGGTATTCTTTGCTTTCATCCAACATACATCTGATCACATCAGCTATGATATCCTGCGTTCAATGTCCTCTCCTGAATCTAGCTTTCATTTCTGGAAGTTCTCTGCCAATATACTGCTGCAAATGTTTTTGAATTATCTCCAGTAAGATTTTACTTTCATGTGATGTTAATGATATTGTTCAATAATTTCCACATTCTGTGGGATCACCTTTCTTTGGAATGAGTATTGTTTTGGTAACCTAGTGCCACTCTAACAGAAATACCACAAATGGGATAGCTTTAACAAACAAGAGTTTATTCTCCAACTGTTTGGAGGCATTAAGTCCAAGTTCAAAGTGCCAGGCTCTAATGGCTGTCTGAAAGCCCCTCGACCTTGGATTTCAGCTCTGCCTCTGACTCCCAGCCCAGTGAAACTAGAAATATCTCTGCTCTGAAACAGCTATGAGCTACTGAGGCTAACAAGCCCAAGGTCAACAAATAAAATTACACAGTCCTGATGTTACCAAACAACATGGCAGGTCATTGATTGAAGTCTGTTGAAAGTGCCAGGATTGTCAGAACATGGCAGGCTACTGAAAAATGACTCAGCTACATGCAAGGTTCAAGTGTGCCATAAGCTAAAGACCATTCCCCAAGGCTTCTATACAGGTAGCAGATGACATCACTAAAGCAGCTACTCAGCTGCTCACACTAGATTCCACCATGGAGTTGATTACCAATCTCATCATAGGTAATACTACAGCCAGCTCCCCAGCCACTCAACCAGGCTGGTTAAAGTAGACACACAAACTGAACTACCACATGTACAAATATGGATCTTTTCCAGTTAGTTGGCCAGGTAGCTGTCCTCCAAATCTCTTGGCATAGACAAGTGAATGCCTCCAGGGTGGCATCCATTTGTTGAAACATCTCAATGAGTATTTCATCAGTTCCTGGATCCTTGTTTTTCATCGATTCTATTCATGCAGGCTTGACTTCTTCCTTCCGCACCATTAGTTCTTAATCATATGCCACCTCCTGAAATGGATGGACATCAACCAATTATTTTTGGTATGGTGACTGTGTATTCCTTCCATCTTCTTTTGGTGTTTCCTGCATCATTCAATACATTGCCCATAGAATCGTTCAATATTGCAACACGAGGCTTATTTTTTTTCCCTCAGTCCTTTCAGCTTGAGAAATGCCGAGTGTGTTCTTCCCTTTTTGTTTTCTAACTCCAAGTCTTTGCACATTTCATTATAGTAGTTGGCTTTGACTGCTCCTGCTTCTCTTTGAAATCTTCTGTTCAGCCTTTTATCTTGTCATTTCTTCCATTTGCCTTAGCTACTCTTTGCTCAAGGGCAAGTTTCAGAGTCTCTTATGACATCCCTTTCTGTCTTTTCTTCCTTTCTTGTCTTCTTAATGACCTCTTGCTTTCTTCATGTGTGATGTTCTTGATGTCATCCAACAATTCCTCTGGTTTTTGGTCATTGATGTTCAATGCATCAAATATATTCTTTAGATGGTCTCTAAATTCAGGAGGGGTATAATCAAGGCCATGCTTTGGCTCTTGTGGACTTATTTCAATTGTCTTCACTTTCAACTTGAACTTGCATTTGAGCAATTGGTGGTCTGTTCCACAATCAGCTCCTGGCCTTGTTTTGGCTGAAGATATTGAGCTTCTCCATTGCCTCTTGCCAAAGATGTAGTCAATCTGATTCTTGTTTCCAGTATAATTATATAAATATATTCCATTAGTAAGCAGAGATAGTCCTTCCTAAGGACCATCAGATATAGTAAGTTGCTCCCTGTTTTTTCCTTCTGCTGGTATTTTTAGACTTTAGAACAAACAATTGCATATCCTAAAGCCAGATGTCTGGTCCAGATAACTATTGTTGTTAAGTGTCCTTGAGTACATTTTGACTCATAGTGACCTTATGTGACAGGAAGAACTGTCTCATGGAGTTTTCTTGGGTATAATACTAAAAGGGGAAAATCATCGTGTCTTTCTTCCCCCATTAAGTCACTGGGTGCATTGACCCTCCAACTTCTGATTACCAGCTGAACACTTAACCATTGTACCATCAAGGCTCCTTCATCCAGATAACTAACATGGCTAAAGGGATATAATTCTGTTGGTGCTCAGATGTCTAATCAACCCCTCCTCAGATGAGTAAGCAAAAAATTTGTATTGCACTCTGTGCAGTAAGTCAGTTTTCCCCTGGATCATAAAACTGCTTGGAAACTACTTCCTACTTCCTTGCCTGTGGTGCAAAGTGATGACATGGATACAAGAGTCTTCATCTTTACCCAAAAAGCCTTCTTTGAGCATTTGCCATGGAACTATTCCTAATGTTTACTGTCAGTTTTATGTAAATAATTAAATGGCTTTCATTAGCCGATATTTGTGAGTGTCTTATGTGTGGCTCCATCAGACTATATGGATGTAGAACCCACAGAGAAGGTGATATTGCTGGTTGATGCCTTTATCTTAATAGTCTGTGGCTGCTTGGGACCTTAGGACCATCTCTGAAACAACCTGTGTGTGCCAGGCAAGTCCAGTATTGTCAGATACTGCAAATTTCATGACTATAATGTATCCTGTCATAGTATTAGTTTGCTTATCATAATTAGGATTGAATGAGGCATTGATGGTGTTCAGTAGTAGAATTCTCAACTTCTTTGGGAGACCTGGAATCCAGTGACCCTCATATGCAGCTGCAAAAAAGGGCATGGAGGCAGCATCTTCTGACCACCTCTAACTTCAAAAGACAAAGAAAGAGTCACCATAAGCAGCCCAAGGCTTATTCCTATGAGGCCAAACATGCTGCCACCCTCCAAACATTTTTACCATTTCTGACACAACTGTCCCTCCTGTGGCCCTCACTACTTCTCTACCCACTTGTTTTGACAATTAATTGCAGTGACCACATAGAACTTACAGAGAAAACTCATGATTATGGAGTTCATTAAGGACACAACAGGTTATATTTCAGGTTCAGGTATGTGGTCATGACACAGTCCTTTGATCAGGACAGTCTCCCCTCTGCTGTGCTCTCAGGCATGCCTCTCTACCCCTCAATCTCTCAGACTGGCCTCAGTCCTGCTCGGGCAAGTGTTACAAAGCTATTTTACCTCTACTGATAGGTACACCTAGGTGCACCCCCCTCTGCCAGCAAGCCTCCTGCCCAAAGGCACTCAGCTTTCTCCCTCTGTAGGCCTGAAAGCTTACCTTTCTGTCTCATGTCTCTTGGTTCCTCAGCTGTTTGTCTCAGGTATCTTTCTGTGTAGGAAGTTCAGTGCAGGGACCTTGGGGCCAAGAAGATCTCCAGCCCAAGGATATACTCCTCTCCAACTCTAGCTGTTCTCTCTTGATGACAGTGATATCCCCTCTTCTGTCTCTGTTGTTATTGTTGTTATGTGCCATTGAATCAGACCCGACTCATAGCAACCCCTCCTTGGGTTTCTGAGGCAGTATCACTACAGAAGTAGATTGCCCCATCTTCCTTCCAAGGAGTGGCTAGTGGGTTTGAACCACCAGCCTTCTGGTTAGCAGTCAAGTGCCTTAGGCACTATGCTACTAGAGCTCCTACGAAGGCTTATTTTAAGCCCAATAGCATTGCAAAACTAACTAATCTTCACATTAGAGTTCTATACAACTTATTTGTGTGTCCCCACACAGTAATCTGGTGGCAATCACAAAGATCATGGCTAGAAAAGCCATACCAAGTAATTCACTGCACCTCTGCTCATCCTGTTTTTCTAGCCATTGTCTCCCTTATACTTCAAAAATTAACATCCCCTTCACAAACAGTTTAAGAATGAGCACACCCATGAAAGGATGTAAGCCAGCAATTTCATGTCTTTGTCTTCCCTCATTTTAAATAGCCAATTTCTAATTTCCTGATTCTTAGCAAACCAGTAGGAGGGGATGGGGACTGCTTTCATTTGCAGGCAGCTCTATTTTAAGACTGGGGCCTGAGGTAGGCAGGCATTTGCCTGCAAGCTGCTTTCACTTGGGAGCAGCTCTATTTTAAGGCCAGGGGCCTGAGGTAAGCCAGTGAAGAATGCGGAGCTACTTCACTTTGGGGTGGCTCTATTTTAAGGCCGGGGCCCATGGTAGGTGGGTACAGAGCCACTAGGAACAACTAAGGGAGATGAGGGAGCTTTGGTGGCATAGTGCATAAGGCATTTGACTGCTAACTAGAAGGTTGGTGGTTCAAACCTACCAGCCACTCCTCAGAAGGAAGGTTGGGCAATCTACTTCTGTAGTGATACCACCTCAATAACCCAAGAAGGGGTTGCTATGAGTAAGATCTGACTCCATGGCAATGAGTTGAAAGAAGATGAACTTGTCTGTAAGTTTGTCATCCTGTGTTGACTTACATGTTTCTGTGAGGCTGGAGCCTATGCCACAGGTGTTGCAAAATACCAGCAGGGTTACCCATGGTGGACAGATTTCATCATAGCTTCTAGGCTAAGAAAGACTCAGAAGAAGGAAGAGGCCATCCACTTCTCAAACAATTGGCCAGTGAAAATCTTACAAATAGCAGTGAAACACTGTCTGATATATTAATGGAAAATTTTATGAATAGCCCTGAAACATTGTAAAATATAATGCCAGAAGGTGAGCCCATCAGGTTGGAAGGCATTCAAAATTGGACTAGGGAAGAACTGAATCCTCAAATTAGGGAGGATCTTAACAATATAGATAGAGTAAAGATTGCAGGACCTCCATTGGCTGATGTGGCACAACTCAAAATGAGTAGAAAGAGATGAAAACATCCATTAATAATCAGAACATGGAATGCATGAAGTATGAATCTAGGAAACTTAGAAGTTGTGAAAAATGAAATGGAACTCATACAGATTGATATCCTAAGTATTAATGAGCTGAAATGGACTGGTTTTGGCCATTTTGATTCAGATAACCATATGACCTACTATGTTGGGAATGACAAATTGAAGAGGAATGGTGTGGCATTCATAGTCACAAAGATTGTTTCAAGATCAGTCCTGAAGTACAACACTGTCAGTGATCGGATAATATCCATCCACATGCCTCCAAGGAACACCAGTTAATACTACTATTATTCAATATAAGCATCAGCCACCAAAGCCAAAAAGATGAGGAAACTGAATATTATTACCAATTTCTGCAGTCTGAAATTGACCAAATATGCAATCAAGACACATTGTTTATCACTGGTGATTGGAATGCAAAAGTTGAAACAAAGAAGGGTCATGTGTAGTTGGAAAATTTCACCTTAGTGATAGAAATAATGCTGGAGATTGAATGATAGAATTTAGAAAGACCAATGATTTATTGAAAAGTACCTTTTATCAACAACATAAGCGATGGCTATACACATGGACTTCACCAAATGGAATACACAGGAATCAGACTGACTGCATCTGTGGCAAGAGGCGATGGAGAAGTTCAATATATTCAGCCAAAACAAGGCCAGGAGCTGATTGTGGAACAGACAATCAACTGCTCATATGCACATTCAAGTTGAAATTGAAGACACTTAAAACTCACTCACAGAGCAAAAATATGGCCTTGATAATATCCCTCCTGAATTTAGAGACCATCTAAAGAATAGATTTGATGCATTGAACACCAGTGACTGAAAACCAGAGGAATAGTTGGATAACATCAAGAACATATACATGAAGAAAGCAAGAGGTCATTAAAAAGGCAAGAAAGGAGGAAAAGACCAAAATGGATGTCAGAAGAGACTCTGAAACTTGCCCTTGAGCAAAGAGTAGCTAAAGCAAATGGAAGAAATGACAAGATGAAAGGGCTGAAAAGATTTCAAAGAGTAACTAGAGAAGACAAAGTCAATTACTGTGATGAAATGGCAAAGACTTGGAGTTAGAAAGCCAAAAGGGAAAAACATGCTTGCCAACCTGAAAGAACTGTGGAAAAACTTTAAGCCTCAAGTTGCAATATTGAAAGATTCTATGGGCAAAATATTGAATGATGTGTTGTTGTTGTTATTTGCCATTGAGTCCGTAGAAAACATCAAAAGAAGATGGAAGGAATACACAGAGTCACTGTATCAAAAATAACTGGTCAATTTTCATCCATTTCAGGAGGTGGCATATGTTCAAGAAGCAATGATATTGAAGAGAGAGGTTGAAACTGCACTGAAGGAATTGACAAACAAGGCTCCAAGAACTGATCGAATACCCATTGAGATGTTCAAAAAATGGATGCCCACTGGAAGCACTAACTCAGCTATGACAACAAATTTGGAAGACAGCTACCTGGCCAATTGATGGGAAGAGATCCATATTTGTACCCATTCCAAAGAAAGGTGATCCCACAGAATATGGAAGTTATCAAACAATATCATTAATATTGCATGCATGTAAAATCTTCCTGAAGATAATTCAAAGAAGGTTGCAGCAATATATAGACAGAGAACTTCCAGAAATGCAAGCTGGATTCAGAAGAGGACGTAGAAGCAGGGATATCATTACTGATGTCAGTTGGATCTTAGATGAAAGCAAAGATTACCAGAAAGATATTTACTTATGTTTTATTGACTATGCAAAAGCATTTGATTGTGTGGGTCATAACAAATTATGGATAACATTGAGAAGAATGGGAATTCCAGAATATTTGGTTGTATTCATGAGGAACCTATACATAGATCAGGAGGCTGTTATTCAAACAGAATAAGGAATACTGCATGGTTTAAAATCAAGAAGTGAGCATGTCAGGGTTGTATCCTTTCACCATACTTATTCAATCTGTATGCTGAGCAAATAATCATAGAAGCTGGATTATATGAAGAAGAACATGGCATCAGGATTGGAAGAAGACTCATTAACAATCTGTGATATGCAGATGACACAACTTTGCTTGTTGAAAGTGATGCTGACTTGAACCACTTACCGATTAAGATTAAAGACTATATATAGTCTGCAGTATGGATTACACCACAATATAAAGAAACAAAAATCCTTGTAATTGGTCCAATAAACTGCTTCACAGTGGATGGAGAAAAGATTGAAGTTGTCAAGGACTTCATATTACTTAGTTTTATTATCAACATCAATGGAAGCAGCAGTCAAGACATCAGATGACATATTGCACTGGGCAAATCTGCTGTGAGGGACGTCTTTCAGGTAATGAAAAGCAAAGATGTCTCTTTGAAGATTAATGTGAGTCTAACCCAAGCCATGTTATTTGCAATCACCTCTTATGCATGTGAGAACTGGACAATGAATAAGGAACACCAAAGAAGAGTTGATGCTTTTGAGTTGTGGTGATTAAGAAGAATGCTAAGAGTACCATGGACTGCTAAAAGGACTAGCAAGTATGTTCTGGAAGAACTGCAGCCAGAATGCTCCTTGGAAGCAAGAATAGCCATACTTTGTCTCATCTACTTTGCTCATGTTGTGAGAAGGAACCATTCCCTGGAGAAGGATATCATGCTCAGTAAAATGGAGGGTCAACAAAGAAGTGGAAAGCCCTCAACAAGATGAATTGACTTAGTGGCTGCAACAATGGGCTCAGGTATAGCAAGGACGGTTAGGTTGGCGCAAGACCATGCAGTGTTTTGTTCTTCTGTGCATAGGGTCATTATGAGTCAGAGACAACTCAATGGCACCTAACAACAACAACAAATCAAACAAGTAAGGAGATCTGGTAAGTCATTTGGTTGCTAACCTGGAGGTTGGAGGTTCTAATCCACCAGCCACTCCACAGAAGAATGATGGGGCAATCTACTTTCGTAAAGATTTACAGCCTGAGAAACCCAAAGGGGGTCTCTATGAGTGGAAATCGACTCTAGGGCAGTGAGGCTTGGCTTTTTTTTTTCTTTTTTTCGTTTTTATCAATTCAATATCCTGAGGAGAGATAAACCTGTTTCTTTCTCTGAAGAATCTTCTATTCCTCTTGGAATTTTGACCCTCTACATCCATAAGCAAAGTCATAGCAAGCCACCAAATTGCAGCAATTTACAACATAGTGTTAAATGTCTTTCTCTTCATTTGACTGGGTTCTGGTCAGCTCAGCCCTAGCCATCCCAGCTAGGTCATGGGCACCAGCAGCAAGCTTGGGAATCACATTCCTCCCTTCACTTCACACCAGCCAGCACCTTTTCTCTCTCATTCCTAGCCCTCAGGGGCTAATTCAACACCTGTAGGCTCAAGAGTCCACACAACCCCTTGCACTTGAGACAAGTTAGCCTTTCCTCTCCTCTCTGACCTCTGTGGGCTAGGTCAAAGAGTGCCAAACTCAATCCATTTCTTCACTGCTGCACCTTCCTTATTTCCACTCATCAAGTGGACCCAGGTGGTCACAACTGAGCTGCTACTCACCAGCTCCTATTTACTTCCAGTCCTGGAAGGGGTTTCTCTCTTGGACCACAATATCCCTGCCAATTCACCCAGGGCCAAACTGCTTGCTAGAAATTCAAGAAGCCAAACCGTTTTTTTTTTTTTTTTTCTCCCCTGCAGGTCCTTTAGGAGCTTTGGTAGCGTAGTGCCTAAGGCATTTGACTGCTAACCAGAAGGCTGGTGGTTTAAACTCACCAGCCACTCCTCAGAAGGAAGGCTGGGCAATCTGTTTCAGTAATGACACTGCCTGGGAAACACAAGGAGGGGTTGCTATGAATCTGATCCCACCTGATGGTTTGTTTTTTTGTTGCTTCTGCAGGTCCTTTCTTCAAATGCAAATCTTCTGTTCTCTCAGTAGTTCCAGGTGGAACCCCATGTCTTTTCAAATGCAAATTTTCTGAATCTGAAGACTGTGGGTGAAGTTCAGGTTTTCTGTCTAAACTCCCAATATTCTACACACAGGACTTGAAACAAAAGCCTGTGTTTTTGGGGGCAAATTATAGTTCCCCTTTCAACATACCCTATCAAATATTGACTGAAGGCAGACTTAATATGCTCTCTGCTATCCGTATCCAATATTCATTTCTAGCATACAACTAGGTAAGAGAATATTCAATATCCATAGTACATTCAGATAAACACATAATCCAAAACACATAATCCCTTTAAAACATTCCAGTTTCATCTTTTCATCTTGACTATTTTGTTTGTATGTGTATGGTCTTGGACCTCTGGCTTGGCATAAGCAAAAGTCCAGGGCTTCAACCAACCATCTTCTTTAATCAGCTTGGCTCTTGCCCCAGGTCATTCTCCCCTAAACTGCAGTGTAAGTCTTTTATCCCTTTCCACCATTACAGGTAAAAACCAAAGTAAGCATCTAAGATTCAAAGGTTTCACTTTCCCAGCCCCTTCCTTCTTTATCTTACAAAGTCCCAGTTTCCATGAGTCTGGAGCCATTGAAATGAATCCTGCTTCTGATGCCAACAGCAAAAAGTGCATAAAGGCAGCATCTTCTGACCTCCTCTAACTTCACAAGATGGAGACAGAATTGCCATCACCAGCCCAAGGCTTATTCTTATGAGACAAATCATGCTGCCACCCTCTAAACCTTTTTGCCAATTCTGACACCAACTGTCCCACCCACAGCATTCACTACTGCAGCCATTACTCATCTGTCACTGGTGGGTCGTTTGTTGCTATGATGTTGAACAACTTTTGGCAGAGCTTTCAGACTAAACTGGATTAGAAAGAACAACCCAGTGATTTACTTCTCAAAATCAGCCAATGACAACCTTATTGATCACAGCAATCCAGTCTTCAATGACAACTCAGTAGATTACAACAGTTCAGTCTGCAAACCAGGACACAGGATCTGGCAATGTTTCATTTAGTTTTGTTTCATTTAGTCTTATTTTGTTCTCTATGCATGAGACTTCCATGAATCAAAAGTCCACTAATAGATGCTAATAACAAAGATTAGTATTAAGGTCTTGAACATATTTAATTTGATTTGCTTGTTTGATTCTTACTCAGAGGCCAGACTGGATGGTGAGAAGTGAGGGAAGGGGACATGGGGCTGCATGGTGTGCTCATCGGAGTGGAGGACAGTGAGCCCCTCGAGATGAGACAGTGACATTGGCTGATGATGGAGTCACTCTCCACCGGCTTCTTTTTTCATTTGATTATCAAATGCTTGTTGTTTTATTATTTTTCAATTTCATTTTATTGTTCATATTAATTTGTGTGAGCTTTTAAAATATATTCTGTTTACTAACACTTTGCTAAGTATATGTGCAAATGTCTTCAAATCTTCAACTTTTTGGTTAGCAGTGATTAACTATTTGTACCACCCAGGGAAAGTTTTCTTTATTAAAATTTTTTCTACTTTTTAGTAGATCTACTATCTATTTACATTTCATGGGTAAAATTTAAATTTAGTAAATTGATTTTCATGCATTTATTGAAATAACCTATCTTTCCTTTAACTTTTAATGTGAAAATTGCACTAATACATTTTTCAATGATAAACAACCATCCTTATAATTCTGGAACAAACACAATTTGGTCATGCTATAATACCTTCTTTGCCCTGCTGCATTCAGTTAACTAATGTTTTGTTTAGGGTTCTTTGCATCTATATGCATAAGGGGAATTGGGTTATAAATTTATTTTTCCCATTATATTCTTGTCTACATTTGAGAACAAGATTACATTGACTTCACAGAATGATTTGGAAAGTATTATTATTATTATTATTATTTTAAAATATTTCTAAGAGTACCTATAAGGAGTTCTGGTAGCACAGTGTCTAAGGCATTTGACTGCTAACCAGAAGGTTGGTTGTTCAAACCCACAAGCCACTCCATGGAAAGAAGACTGGGCAATCCACTTCCTTAAAGATTTACTGCCTTGGAAACCCAATGGAATAGAATTGACTTGATGGCACTGGGTTTGGTTTTAGGTTGAAAAGTATATATATGGTTTACATGATATCTTCCTTAAAGTTCAGTAGAAATTACTTATAAAACATTTTGATCCTGGAATTTTTTTTTTTTTTTTTTACCCGACAGAAGATTTTATCTAAAGAGGCGAAAGGGTGCCTGCACTGAGGCAGGACAGAAGAAGAAGAAGAAAAGAAGAGAAGAAGAGGAAGAAGAAGAGAAGAAGAGAAAGAAGAGAAGAAGAGAGCAAGCAGGGGAGAGGGTGGTCTTATATAGACCCGGGGTTAGGAGGTTGTATGTCAGAGCTGGGGGAAGAGGTCTTAACATATCAGAAGCTATGTTGCCTTTTAAAATCTGTGCCTTGCAGGAAGCTCAGTTTCGACTTCCTTTAACTGACTTATGACCTTGGGTGGGGCAGCAGGGAATGAAGAAGAAGCCAGAAGAGCCACACAAGATGGTGTGGCATATCTCTAACATTCCCCCCTCTTTTTTTTTTTTTTAAGAAAAAAAGAAGGGCCCACTTTTGTGGGGAAAAGGGTGAAGGTCAATCTTCTGGAGCTGCTTCCTGCTGGTGAGGGGAGCGGCGTCTTTGGAAGCAGGGCCTTCCGTCTATCCACACATGAGTCTGTCTCTTGTAGTGCCAAAACTAGTTTTCTTTTGCTTCAACTTCAGAGATGCTCTGTTGTTTTGCCTGGTTGGTGATTTGTAGTATGTAGAGGTCCTTGAAGAAACAGCTTCTAAGGGTGTCAACTCCCAGGGGTCAGTGGGACATGTTTGGTGTCTGGTGTTCTGGGACCTGTAAGACAGGCTGGGTTGCAACGATTAGGGGAGGGAAGCGAGAACAGGGAAACAGTGGAGCTTGGTGACCAAGGTATCTTATTAGTTGGGTGGTCTCCACAAGCGCAAGGGAATCTCTTCCAGGTCTTTGGCTTGAAGGATCATTTGGTTTGCTGTCTGTTGTGAAATTTGGGTAGATATCTGTTGTGATTGAATGAAATGGAGAACACAGGGAGCAATGGTAGCAATCAACATGATGGAGATTAGGGGGCCCAAGAATGGTAGGAGCCAGGGTAGGGAGTCCGAAAAGAGGGAAGGAAAAGGTGGACCATTGTTAGTGGATAGACATTGATCTATATTAGTTGCCCTCTCGATGAGTCTTTTGGCTGCATCTTGTACTATACCTGACTGATTTATATAGAAATAACATTCTTCTCCCAGAAATAGGCAAAGACCTCCCTTTTTTGCTGTTAGTAAGTCTAATCCTCTTCTGTTCTGAAGAGTGACCACTGCAAGGGAGTTGAGTTGATCTTGCAAAGTCGTGATTGACTTAGCGATGTCTTTTAGGCTGTCAGACAGTTCTTTATAAACTTGATGGAAATAAGTCAGTGATGTGGCTAGGCCTCCTTCTCCTGTTCCCACTGTGGTAGAGATACCTAGACCAATTAGTAGGGGTATCAGTTCAATTGCTCTGCGTTGTCTTATTCTAGTCACAACTGGTACAGGTAGGGACTGGTCATTGGGAGCAATGTCAATAACTGGGCTGAGATAGACTAGTATGCAGGTTCCAGGCCAGTTGGTAGGGAGGCACAGGCAAGTAGAGGTACCACAGAGGAAAAAGACACCTTGACTAGATATGGAAAACTGATTGTGGATACTGAAAAGGTGGGTGATCTTATTGTTTTCTGCCTCCCAGACTCCTAGAGTTCCTGCCATGGCAGCGCCAGTGAGTGGTTGGAAAGGTCCCTGAGGATTAGATGGGTACTGTAATTGCTTTATTTTCCCAATGGACAAAGAACCGTTGGGTGTCAACAAGGAGCCACTCAGAGGAAAGGTTGGTGGAGGGTATGAGAAGGCATTCAGTAACAGGAGGTAGTGTGTTACAAGGGGTCCATGGATACATGGTCACACATGGACTATGTCGGTCATTACAGAATCCTGAATTTTTGCTGAGAAGTCCCTGACTACTGATCTAGAGAGGGCCTGTAAATCTTATGGGTTTAATAAAAGGGGCATTTTGGATAACTACATAAGAAGCGTGATCCATTGGAGACTGCAGTTGTATAGTGTAGTTGTATAGTTTAGGTGAGAGATGTCCCAATGGGGGGCTTGTCATGTTGCACTGGAAAAAGAGTGGGGCCTGGGATGTAAGTAAGACATTGTGTGATATAGCTCCATGAATGGGTTTGGTAGTGGCCTTATATGTAGTTATATTGCTTAAGTAGCTTTTGAAGAGTTGAGCGGCACAGCCTGTTTGTGTATTTTTGGTATTTTGGTTTATACTTAGGTTAGGCCTAGCTATATAGGTTAGGCTTATAGGGAAGTTCATGATGGATTGTATGTCTAATTGTGACAGTGGAACCCCCTTTCCATATAGGGGATGATACATGAAATCAGTTGTGGCCCATACTATGGGTGGAGCGGGGACTGCTGTATAGTAGTTTGCCGATAAAGGGAGACAGAACCAGCACCTGTTTGCCCAAGTGGTGATGGATCATTGTATTAGGGAATGTGCCAATTGAAAGGTCTGTCTCAGATAGTCTGGAAGTTGGGTTTTATGGAGACTGGAGGGATCATATAAAGGAAAAGCTATGAGCCTAGTGATTATAGGTCCCTTAAACAAATTAAAGCAAGTAAGCTTTGAACCAGTAGATTATAGTGAGGAGACATCTTTGTCTGGTGGTCCACTCCTTTGGAGTTGTGGTAGCTAGGCCTAACCTAAGTATAAGGCCAAGTGTAATAATGAGGATTAGACAGAAGATGCTAAGCGGTGTCAGTGAAGAGAGAGTTTGACAATACATGAGGGTTTAGGTAAGGAGAGTTAGTTGGTTGTAGGAAGCCCTTGTTGAGCAGTTCTGTAACAATTGACAGTAACCCCAAAAGACTAGAGTGTGGCAGGGGATACTGAGCTTGGGCTGGAAATTGGGAAGGGTCTTTGAGAAGGATTTTAACAGGGAAGCACTTGGCTATCGAAGGTGAGTGGATGTCCCAGAATTTAGGGTCAATTAGGGTAGGGTCAATAGGCCATTGGGGGAAGGAAGGCTGGGACTGGATGGCCTGTGAAAGTAAAAGACAGAGGGAGGATGTCAGAGTGCTGGAGGGATCTTGAAGTGAAAATTGGATGGAAGTGCCAATTTTGAATAAAATGTCTTGACCCAGCAGGGGAACAGGACAGGAAGGGAGGACCAAAAAGGAATGTAAAAATGAAAAATTACCAATTGTACACGATAGGAGGGGAGTTTGTAAGGGGTGACGTGATTGACCTTCTACCTCAACAATAGAGGTCTGAGACAGGGAGGAGCGTCCCCAGTACTCTCACAAAGCAGAAAAACTGGCACCAGTGTCGATCAAAAAGGCGATCATCCTACCTGTCACGGCGAAGGTTACACTGGGCTCCTGGGCTGTGATCCGTGTTGGGCCAAACAAGCCAGGGCCTCCTCACAGGTCTTCCACTGCTAGACTGATAAGGTCATTTGAGGGAGCAGGGGGGGCGGTGACCTGATGGTGGGTGGACACCAGGGAGCAGTCGAAACCCCAATGTCTCTTTTGTTTGCATTTGGGGCAGGGCCTTGTAGGAGGTTTGGGATTTAGGCATTCACTAGCCCAGTGGCCTTGTTGATCACATCGGAAGCAGGGTCTCCAAGGGTTGGAGGGTCCCCCATTGGGGCGTCCTGGCACAGTGGGATTGATGGCCTGTGCCAACAATTAGTATTTTTGTTTGGATCTTGTCTCATCTCTGCCATTATAGGCTTTAAACGCAATTGCGAGAGTTTCTGCCTGGGGAGTAAGGGGACCCCTTTCTAGTTATTTTAGCTTAGACTTAACGCCAGGTAGGTTTGAGAAAAAAAAAAAAAAATTCATCATAACTAGTCTCTGGCCATCGGCAGACTCCAGATCTAGGTTAGTATATTGCCTGAGGCCTTCAATCAGTCTCTGAAGGAAGGCGGATGGATTTTCGTTTTTATCCTGAATAATTTCATTTAGTTTATCATAATTGACAGCTTTCATGGCTGCTCAGTGTAGGCCATGGAGTAGGCAGCTAACATACCTGTTTCTGGTGTCGGTACCTGCCTGAGTATTGTAGTCCCACTTTGGGTCTCGATCGGGGACAGCGTCCAGGCCTGCTGGGTGATGATTGTGGTGAGGTGTTCTTGATCTGCATGGGCATGGGCCTGCTCCAGCACTCTTTTGTTCTCCTCAGGGAAAAGTGAATTGGTTAGGACAACAAAAATATCATGATAGGTTAGCTGGTATGATTGTGGCAGGAATTGGAACTGTTTGATAAAGGTTGCAGAGTCGGAAGTGAAAGATCCAAGCCTAGACTGAATGAGAGCTAGCTCAGCCATTGGAAAAAGGGTATGGACTTGAACAATTCCTTCAGCTCTGGCAACCTCTCACAAGGGCGCAATTATGTGGGCAGACTGAGAAACTTCAGGGTGAGATGACTTATGGGCCTTGGAGCGAGTGATGGGTGGAGTCTGTGTGCAGGGAGGGGTGGAAGGAGGAAAAGGAGGAGGAGGGGAGGGAGTGGGAGGCTTTTGTGGGCTTGGGGGGGATGAGTGAGGAACTAGAGCCTGGGGTGGAGCTGCTTGTGGCACTCCCAAATAAGAAGGAGGATCATCTGCCAGATCGAGATGGCCGACAGATTCGAAGGGGAGGGGAACCGGGGTGGAAAGAGATTGGGCTACTAGCAGTTTTGGGGGAGGGAATTGTTGATTAGTGAGCAGAGGGAAGGTTGACTATGGAGAAGATGGTCACAGGTGCTGGGGGGCAGGTCAGAGTGCAGGGGGAATGGGAGGTTCTGGACCCTCTGATGAGGAATCAGGGGCATCAGCAATCCCGTTTCTGACACCAATGTTAGAGCTCTGTCGACACTCAAGGACCACGCCACACACCAGAGGATCCAACAGGAGATATTATTTAAAGAGGCAAAGGATGCCTGTGCCAAGGCAGGAGAAGAGGAGAAAGAGGGGGAGGGGAGGGGGAGGAGGAGAAAAGAAGAGGAAGAAGAAGAGAAGAAGAGCTCATCCTGGAATTTTAAAATAGTAATTTAATTTTGTTTTGTGTTTCAGCCTATTTGAGGTTTATTTCTTCAAAATCACTTTTGGGAAAATGTTGTTGTTGTTGTTATGTGCAGTTGAGTCGTACCCGACTCATAGCGACCCCTCCCTGGGTTTCCGAGGCAAGACCACTATGGAAGTAGATTGCCCCATCTTCCTTCTAAGGATTGGCTGGTGGGTTTAAACTGCCAGCCTTCTGGTTAGCAGTCAAGTGCCTTAGGCACTATGCTACCAGAGCTCCTTTGGGAAAGTAGATTACTAAAATTTTTTCTAAGCATTTTAAATTTATTAGTAAAAAAAACTTCAACATTTTAACATGAATTCTCTATATCTCTGCATTACTTAATAATCCTGATTATTTGGTTAAATCTCTGATTTTTATAACCTAAATCAGGCACTCAGGTAGTGAATATAGGCCATGGTTTTGAGTGGCTTGGCAGCTGGATACAATTATTCCTCATGATAGGATTGTAATCACCTCCATTGTGGAATCTGCTTAACTGATTAACATGATGAAATGTTAATCAGTGGAACAGGAGTGACCCTTGGGGTGTGACCTGCTTCCAGTATATGGAGAAGCTTTGAGAAAGGTTTGGATCCTGAAGTCTTCATCTTCAGTTCCTCAACTTGAACCAGTAGCTGCTGTGTTGTCTCCTGATCTTGGTGTTGTTCTTGGACTTGAACCTGTGACCTTCCATGTTGCCTGTCAATCTTGGGATTGTGCCATTTTACCTGTCCACTTTGGGTTCACCAGCTTCAGCAACTAGCAGCTGTGTGAGTCAGAAGAATCTTCTAGCTTACTGCAGTGGTCCTGGAATAAGAGGTAGAGCTGAAGCCCAAGGTCTAGGGACCTTCATACAGTCCCTAAAGCTGGCACTTTGACTTTGGACTTCCAACTCCCAAAACCATAAGAGAATAAATTTCTGGTCATTAAAGCTGTCCAATTTTTTTTCTGTGTGTGTGTGTGTGTTTTCCTGTTTCCTGTTATAGTAGCACTAGAGAAACAAGACAACTAGTCACCAAAAATTTGATGGTTCATATCCACACAGAGGCATCTATGAAGAAAAGGCTGGTAATGTATTTCTGAAAGGTTACAGGCTTGAAAGCCTCAGGAAGATCATTTCCCTCTGTACACATAAGGTTTTTTTCCTCTGTACACGTAAGATCACCATGAATCAGAATAGATATGACAGCAACTGGTTAGTCTTCTGGTTTTAATGATGGAAAAGAATCACCGGAGTTGAAATTAACCTACTTGATTATATCTCCTCTTTAATAGTACTGTGAATGACTTCAGCTTAAGTAATATCTGTGATATTTTTAATGCTTGAAGAAAGGAAAATAAATAAATAAATAAAAACACCTCCACAGCCTTGTTTGGATTAGTAACATAAGACTGTTTTAAGCATGTTTCACTAATTAGCATATAAATAAATTGGAACCTCATTTCCCTGAATGCACTTTCCTTTTGGGATCAATCATATTTGTTTTATAGTAAACTTTCCCAGTTTAACCACAGAACTTGAATTTATGACAAAAAAAAAATGCACTACTCCAATTCTGGAGGGGATCCAAAACCTTTAGACTCATTCAGTCCATTTAACACTTAAAAAGTAAACTTGATTGGAGTCACCATGTGGCCATGCACTGAGTGAATAATATTCTCTCTATGAACATGTATAACTCTCTCTAGGTTTAATGTCAGTTATGATTTTGCTTCAAATGAATTCCCCAGAGCATAGATAAATGTAGCTTTAATCATATTTAATTTCAGAATATTGAATATATAAAATAAACCTCAATATATGCAAATGGATATTAATAATGGAAGTGTCAGGGATCCACACAGAAGGAAAAACAGAACAAAACTTTTGGTAGATAATGCATTTTCATTAGGAGCCAACTGCTGGCCAAAAACCTGTAATAAAGAGAGTGATTTTTGCTTTTTCAAGCATAATAAAACATTTGAACATAGAGGTTACGGAGAAGGGCATGGAATTCAATCAACAGCTCTTCAGTCATATAGCAAACAGGAACATAAGGGTGTTTGTCCAGTAATGAGGAGATTCTGTGCTAAGGGAAGCACATCTGTAGAATTCCGTTTTCTCAGCAGAAGTCTTATTTGTGTTTTTATGTAGCTTCACTACAATTTTATTCAAAGTTTTAAGAAAAACTAGGCTAAAACTTGTCTTTGTTTCTTGGCTTTTATACTGCTTATCATAGAAGGCTGGTGGTTCAAACCCACCAGCCAATCCTTGGAAAGAAGGTTAGGGCAATCTACTTCCATAGTGATACTGCCTCGGAAACCCAAGAAGGGGTTGCTATGAGTTGGGTCAGACTGGATGGCACATAACAACAACAACAGCAACAACAGCAGCAACAATCATACTGTTGGAATTTCATACTTAATGTGATAATAAATGTTTAAAATGAATTGAAGAAATTCATCCTGGAGTTTTAAGATGAAATCTTTTTAGACAACTATTGTACTTGTTCTGATAGCATATAGACAAAGATAGGCTAGCAATAGGTCAGTGGCCCTCAACTGGGTAGGATTTTGCCCCCAAAAGACATTTGGTAATGTCAAGATATTTTTGGTTATCACATATTGGGGGTTGAGAGGATGATACTGTTATCTAATGAGTAGAGGCCAAGGATGCTGCTAAACATCCTACAGTTATAAGACATACTCCTACAAATACACACAGTAAAGAATTATCTGATAAAAAATGTTAGTAGTATGGAAGTGGAGAATCCTTGCAACAGATTATTTTATAAGCATGCACCTTATGTTATAACTTAAAACATTTAATTGTTTGAAACTATGTATTGTTGAATCATAATTATCAAGAATATTATAAGTCCATACTTTTAGTATAGGATGTATGTTTGTGGAAAGCTATTCTCTTATATAGATCTGAATTTGAAGGCCCTCAATCATCAGGAAGCATTGGATTTATAAGTAAATCAATGATGAACAACTCTTCTCTAAGCAGATGAAGAATCCACTTACACTCTAGGGAATTGATTCAGCTAGGGTAACTGATATTCTGATGATAATGGATGTTTGCAGCTGCTTCTTCCCATTTTGAATCACATCAGCAAATGGAGGTCCCCAAAACTTTATTCCATCCACGTCATTAAAGTCAGCTTTATTCTGAGGAGACAGCTCTCCCCTAGTCTTATTTTGAGTGCCTTCCAACCTAAGGAAGTTCTGGTGGTATAATGCCTAAAGCTTTTGACTGCTAACCAGAAGGCTGGTGGTTCAAACCCACCAGCCACTCCTCAGAAAGGAGATTGGGAGA
The DNA here is from genome assembly GCF_000298275.1 of Orycteropus afer afer. NCBI lineage: Eukaryota > Metazoa > Chordata > Mammalia > Tubulidentata > Orycteropodidae > Orycteropus > Orycteropus afer. Next base: position 1,712,486 of record NW_006921812.1, on the reverse strand, counting down.
TCAACTTCCTTAGAGATACTGCCTCGGAAACCCAAGGAGATGTCGCTATGAGTCAAAATTGACTCGACTAAAGTGATTTTTTTCCCCCAAAACCTGAGGGGCTTACCTTCTGGCACTGTGTCAGACAATGTTTCAGGGCTATTCATAAAGTTTTCCAGTGATATGTCAAACAGTGTTTCACTCCTAATCTTATTGTTTTCACTGACCAATTTTTTGAGGAGCAAATGGCCCGTTTCTTCTTCTGAGTCTGTCTTAGTCTGGAAACTCAGCTGAAACATGTTCACCATAGGTGACACTGTTGGTATTTGAAATACTGGTGGCATAGCCTCAAGCCTCATAGTAACACACAAGCCACCACAGTATGACAAACTGACAGACATTAATCATTGGAACATGGAATGCACAAAGTACAAATCTAGGAAAATAGGAAGTTGTCAAAAATGAAGCAGAATGCAAGAGATTGATATCCTAGGCACTAGTAAGCTGAAATGGGCTGGTTTTGGCCATTTTGAATCAGACAACTATATGCTCTACTGTGCCAGAAATGGCATATTAAAGAGGAATAGTGTGACATGCATCATCAGAAAGAATATCTCAAGATCTATCCTGAAACACAATGCTATTAGTGATAGGATAATATCCATATGCCTCCAAGGAAGACCAGTTAATACTACTATAATCAAATTTACACACCAACCATCAAAGCCAAAGATGAGGAAATTGAAGGTTTTTACCAACTTTTGAGATCTGGAATTGACCAAACATACCAACATCTGCCTTCCATTGCTCCCATGCTGGCTTACTGAAGCCTACCCATGGGTGTTTGCTTCGCGGATGCTAACACCCACCTTCTGCTGCTCCTAGGGCTGGCTTACTGCAGCCTGCCCCGTGGGTGCTCACAACACTCATAAAATTTTTCTGAGGGTAATTAAAAAATGGTTGCAGTAGGAAATTGACAGAGAACTTTCAGAAATGCAAGCTGGATTCAGAAGAGGATGTGAAATGAGGGATATCATTACTGATGTCAGATGGATCTTGGCTGAAAGCAAAGAATATCAGAAAGATGTTTAATTATGTTTTATTGACTATGCAAAAACATTCAATTATGTGGATCGTAACAAATTATGGATAACAGTAAGAACTGGAATTCCAGAATACTTGATTGTGCTCTTCAGGAACCTGTTCATAGACCAAGAGGCTGTTATTCAAACAGAAAAAAGGGATACTGCATGGTTAAAAATAAGGAAGGGAGAGCATCAGGGATGTATCCTTTCACCACACTTACTCAATCTATATTCTGAGCAAATAATCTGAGAAATTGGACTATATGAAGAAGAGTGTGGCATCAGGATTGGAGGAAGACTCATTAACAACCTGCTTTGCACAGATGACACAATGATGATGCACAGATGACACACACAGATGCTTGCTGAAAGTGAGGATGACTTGAGACACTTACTGATGAAGATTAAAGAGTTCAGTCTTCAGTGTGGATTACATCTCAACATTAAAAAAAAAAAAAAAAAAAAAACTCACTGCCATCGAGTTGATTAGACTGACAGTGACTTCTCCTTGGGTTTCTGAGGCAGTATGTCTATGGAAGTAGATCACCCAACCTTCCTTCTGAGGAGTGGCTGGTGGGCTTGAACTGCCAGCCTTCTGGTTAGAAGTCAAATGCCTTACGCACTATGCTACCAGAGAAAATGAAAATCTCACAACTGGACCAATAAATGGAGAAATGATTGAAGATTTGAAGATTTCATATTACTTGGTTCCAAAATCAACACCAATTGAAGCTGCAGTCAAGACATCAGAAACATTGCACTGGGTAAATCTACTCCAAAAGGTCTCTTTCAAGTGCTGAAGAGCAAAGATACCTCCTTGAAGACTAAGGTGTGCCTAACCCAAGCCATGGTATTTTCATTACCCTCATATGCAGGTAAGAGCTGGATAATGAACAAGAAGGACCAAAGAAGAATTAATGCTTTTGTGTTTTGGTGTTGGTGAAGAACACTGAAAGTACGATAGACTGCCAAAAGAATGAACAAATTTGTTCTGAAGAAGTGCAGCTGAATGCTTCTTGGAATAGAGAATGGCCTGACTTCATCTCACCTATTTTGGTCATGTTGTCAGAAGGGACTATTCCTTGGTTAAGGATATCATGCTTAGTAAAGTGAGGGTCAGCAAAGAAGGGGAAGACCCACAACAAGATGAACTGACACAGTGGCTGCAACAATGAGTTCTGCTATAGCAAGGACTGTGAGGCTGCCACAGGACTGGTCACTGTTTCATTCTATTGTGCATAGGGTCTCTATGAGTTAGAACCTACTCAATGGCATGTAACAACAACAGCATAACTGAATTTGGAATTCTATTATCCTTCCTTTAATATGCAATATAAACTCATCCAAGAGTGCTGACAGTGAGAATCAATAATAGAATTGCTGTGACACACTCTCTATGTTCCAGAGACACAAAAAGAATGTTTACTCCACCAGACACTTTAGAGATCATCTATTCTAATCCTTATATTTTAGGTGAAGAAAATAATGCTCAAAAAGACTATCTGAGATTGCACAACTAGTTAGTGGCAAAACCAAGACCAGAGTTACTTTATGTATTGCTATCAAAATAGGGTCATGGTTGGATGACTCTGTAAAATTGAATCTATGTATATTGAAATGTTATATGGAGATGATTATAATGGAATTTTGCTCAACTGCCGTAGTTTGGAATTGTCCTTCATGACTGACATGACCTCTTTTGCCATCTAGCTAAGATAGAATTTAGCACATAATGATTTTTTCCTTCTCCAGATTGTATTTTCTTTGTGCTAATATTATAATCCTACTGGAAACATCATTTTCAAGTCATCATATGCCATATATAATATTCTACTTTAAATCATGTTATGCCTTTAAGGTTGTATGAGTGTCTGCCCCTATGTCAGGGAGATAAGGGGGTGAGTCTCTAAAAATTCATTTCTATCCACAAATCCATTAATTTTTTACAGTTTTATGTGAAAAATGTGTGCTTTCTGTCCTTGAACAATAGTCAGTGTATAAACGTATAGTTTTTTTTTAAACATTATTATCAAGCTGATTCTCATGGGTTCTGTACCTTCATGTATTAATAACATCATGTTAACAGATTATTTTCCTGTTTTAATTTATACATCAAGTTCAAGATTAATGGTATTGTCATTGAATGGAGATTATAAAATTAATGGGAACTGCATAGTTTCTCTCAAGGAGATTATACAACAATATGCCATATCAATTTGAACTGAAATACATTACAGAAATTTGATCTAGTTATAAAGAAAATATTCTAATTTTGTTAAAAGTATTATCTTGACTTATCATTAGTTAATATAATCTCAAATAATATTATGTTATCAATTCCCTGATTGAGGAATTTTAGTAAAATGAAGCCTCAGAATACAAAGCTTCAGGGAAAAAAAAAAAAAACATATTTATATAGCTTCATTTAGATGTATCATAATAAGGTTAATTTCATGCTGCAGTACTAATATTTGTTGGGAAAGATCGAGCATGTTATTGTTATAGAGACTTAATAGTAAGACTCTAACATTTAAATAGTTGTTTCATCAAGAAATAAATTGCCATAAGATTGTATTGTTATTTCACAACAGTCTCTTGTTTAAAGATAATTTTGAAAGATCCCACTCATTATTTAAAATAATATGAAAACACCTAAAATTGCTCTGCTATAATTTCCTCTTTCAAATAAGTTATAAGGTATTAAAAAATTGGCAGGATATTTAACATGTGATTTGTATTCAACTGAAAAGGTATCAGAATGTCTTAAACATATGTGTGGATTCAATACATAGGGTGTCAATATATAGCAGTTCTTTCTTTCCCTTCTGAATTAAAAACTAATGAGAAATAAAAGACAGAAGACTGTCAGGTAGATATAAAAGTAATTATTAAAATAAATAAATAAATAAAGGTCACTTGAGATATGTGTCTGGAAGAGTTTACTATTATTTTTTGTTCCCCCCATCACTCCTTTCCATGTTCTTATAAATGGGTGAAATGGGGTATGAAAAAAAAAAAAAAAACAGAACAAATGTCCAATAATTGGAGACTTTCAATACTTTAATTCTATAAAGTCAAAAGATATTAACCAATGAGTGAATTACAGTCTCTTGTGAGCTACCAGTCAGATAACCAGTGCAGAGAGAAAGAAGAGATGGAGAGAATAACAAAGAGGGATATTCTAAAAGTGTCTTCATATAGAAACATATCAGAGAAACGGTGTATTCCTTGACAACATAATGTAGTGTAATAATTTTTTTTCACTTAATTGATTGACTATTTCCTGCAAAGCTATTTTTATCTTCTTGATAGTAACTCATTAATTTTTTATCCTCTCTACATGAGGAAAAAATGTGAGTGTGTCCTTAGGGATTTAGTCACTCTACTATTAAAAATGGTTATCTATTAGTGAAGAATATGGAATTATATGGACAAGAGAAATTACCAAAAAATTGGGTTGACTAAGAGGTAAAAAATATGTATATGAAAGCAACACGTTTTTCTCTTTGTTTAACACTTATTAAAAAAAAAGAAGAATAGTTTTGATTAAAGATTCACATTTGTTTAAGTTTTAAAACTTTTATCTATTGCTAACTTTTGTGTTATTCAATGCCAAAGAGGCAAGGAGGCCACAGTTCCTGACCTCCTCTAACCCCACAAGAGGAAGACAGAATCACCATCAATAGCCCAAGACCTATCCTGTGAGGCCAGACATGGTGCCTCTCTCCAGCCCTTTCATCAACGATGACACCAACCGTTCCTCCAGCAGTACCCACCACCTTTCTGCTGGGTTCGATAATTCACTGCAGTGGCCACACAGAACTCACAGATTATGGGGTTTAATAGGGAAGCACCAGGCTACAATTCAAGTTCAGGAACAACACTCAGTCTCTCTCAGCCTGCCATCTCTCAGTCAACAGTCTCTCACTGTCTCTTTCCCAGCAGTGCATGTCTCTTAGGAGTGCATGTCTCTCAGGAGTGCATTTCTCTCAGGAGCGTGTTTCTCTCAGGAGTACGTCCTCCTAAGCCAGTAGTCAGAGAGACTTCTGCCTCTAAGGGGCTGCCTTTTGAGCCTGTTAGAGTGGCCAAACTAGCTAATCATAACATCAGAATTCTAAGCACCTGAGAAACAGTGAACTTCCCAGAACATTGCTTTGTGCCACTCTCAACAGAAATACCCCAGGTGGATAACTTTAATAATCAGGAGCTCCTCAGTTGCTCACAGCAAATTCCGCCACAGAGTTTATAAAGACTTATGGCTAGGAAAGCCATACCAGGTAATTTACTACACCACATTCAATTATGCTAATGAAAATCCCCATTAAGAGATGTTTTTGGATTTTTGGAACCTTCTGCTCAAGTTTCTAATGATTCTTACAGATGTAAATTCAGATGGAATGTTGTTGCTCTTATCTGCTCTTGAGCTGGCACCTGACTCATGACGACCTTCTGTTAACATATAACAGCTTCAAGGGGTTTCTTGGCTGTCATCTTTATGGAATCAGCTCTCTAGACCTTTCTTACATGGAGCCTCTGGATGTGTTCAAATCCCCAACCTTTAGACTAGCAGCTGAATGAAAACTGGTGGTGTCATCCAGTCTTCTTCAGACAGAATGTGGAAGTGTAAAAATCACACCCTATACATATATATTTTTTTTTTTCTTCTAAATTACTGAGGCTAAACACAGAAATATAAATAGGGTAAAAGGAGAGGATACACTTAAATAATTTTAGTAGAATATTGTTAATTTCTTCATAACAATAATTTTCAATTTCTATGATGTTGTTGTTGTCATGTGTCACCGAGTAGGACCTGACTCATAGCAACCCCTCCTTAGGTTTCCAAGGCAGTATCACTATAGAGTAGATTGCCCAACCTGCCTTCCGAGGAGTGGCTGGTGGGTTTGAACCACCAGCCTTCTGGTTAGCAGTCAAGTTGTAGTCACTACACTATCAGAGCACCCCATTTCTGTGATAGTACATAATTATAATGTTGATAAGTCATCTTAACAAGAAACATTTCATAGGAAGTCAAAAAAAAAAAACCTAACTTGCCACAGTCAAGTCAGATCTGACTCATAGAGACCCCTTCTTGTGTTTCCAAGGTGATATCACTACAGAAGTAGATTGCCCAACATTCTTTCAGAGGAGTGGCTGGTGGGTGCGAATCACCAGCCTTCTGGTTTGCAGTCAAATGCCTTAGGCACTACACCACTAGAGCTCACTCATAGGAAACAGTAATGTAGTAAATGTGGAGTTTATGGTTTATATTAGTATATTCTTATTCATACACATATTCTGAAAAACAGTTTCAGTATTTATTTATTCAGTTAATAGAAAAGATCAGGCAAAACACAAAGAAACAAGATCTAGACTAACACAATATATGCTGTTTCAAGTGTTTGTCATTCATTGTCTAATTTTCAGCAATTAGAAGATAAGAAAAAGATTTAAGGTACTATATGTTTCTGAGCCCTGGTAGCATAGTGCCTAGGCACTTGACTGCTAACCAGAAGGCTAGTGGTTCAAACCCACCAGCCACTCCTCGGAAGGAAGACTGGCCAATCTACTTCCGTAGTGATACTGCTTCAGCAACCCAAGGAGGGGTCACTATGAGTATGGGCCGACTCGATGGCACATAACAACAACAACATGTTTCTATATATCATTGCAGCAATATATGCTATGTAGGTTTCCAGGTATTGAATAATGCTTTCTTTGATAGGCCAAGGGGAAAACATAAAAACAAGCTAACTGTCAGCTCTCCATAATTCTAAATTAGCAATTCCTATCATTCAGGAGGAGCTCTGGTGGTGCAGTGGTTAAAGCATTCAGCTGCTAACCAAAAATTTGGCAGTTCAAATACACAAGCCCAGCTGCTCTGTGGGAGAAAGATGAGTCATGAACTTCCACAAATTCTGTGGGACAGATCTGTGCTGTCCCACAATGTTGCTCTGAATTGGAATCAGTTGGATGGCAGTGGGGTTGTGGGTTTGTTGTTGTTGTTGTCCTTTTGGAGTAATGGGTAGTTACTCCATAAGAGAGAGAGCACACAGAAGGAGCAACTATGAATTGCAATCTATTCCGAGGGCAATTTCAGAGCCTTCCTTTGGGTACTAGGCATTTAATTTGTTCAAGTAGAGCTTGTTGCAAGATTTGGTGATCAGAGTTTAGATGAAAAAAGACTTGGACTCTGAATTGCAAGAAATGGTAGTAAAGAACAGATTATTTAGAAGAAATATTTATTTTTCTTCAGTTTTGGATAGGTAGATAAATAGATGACAGACAGATAGAATAAATTAATATTCTTTCTCTTTCCTTACATATACCTACTTGATAGATTAACTGCTGTGAAATCTCAATACTATCTTCCAGGAGAAAGAATTAAATGCATAGAAAGCATTCAACACTTTCATGGCTCTCTCTCTTAGTATTGGCTAGAGACCTATGGATCATGCTGCTCAGGACAGTGAAAGATCTGTCCAGGTTACAGGAATGTGGGTTGGCAAGTCCATGACCTTACTAGAAAACCTCTTTTAGAAATCTCAAACAACCCAAAGAACAACATTGAATCAGCCTGAGTCTGTACTTTCTCATGTCCCCCAGCACTTTACTCAGAAGCTCTCTGTCAAATTTGGTGCTGCTGATAATGGGTTAGTCTCTCAGACTTTGTGTTAATGCAAACTCTCTAAGAAACTTTTGAAATTTCATAGGAAAAATATAGAGAAAATTCAATACTATGGGTAATGCAGGTTTGTTCTACAGTGATACATTTACTGCATAAAGCCAGACACCTATCTATACTTAGGCTTTTTACCTCTATTCTATATTACCCTCATCTGATTTACATTAATTTTTGTCCAAGATGACACTAGAAGCAGAAAGTTAGAGTCATAGGAAGTATTTGCTTTACTATTACTCCATCTACTGGAATTGCCCTTTACTGCCCACAAATTCCCAGTCTTAACACTGAATGAAAAACAGAGAGAAAGTAAGGTGGAATTATGCAAGTGCACTGACAAAACTGTTTTTTAATAGTTCATTTAATAAGATGAGTAATTTTGAGATGAGTAATTCAGAAGGAAGATTGGATAATCTACTTCGGCAGAGATACCACCTCAGAAAACAAAGGGGGGTCGCTATGAGTTGGATTGAATTGATAACAGTGAATTTTTGTTTGAATTCTATTACAGTATAGGTTGAGACTTTTCAGTAGCAGGATACACTGTTTTACTTTTTATTATTTTATATTCTCAGTTTCCCAGTCCTAATCACATCATGTAAATACAGTGCTATTTTGCTACTGAAATATTGTACTATCCATTCATACAATATGTGCCTTTTTTTTTAATCAAGGAAGTATGCATGTTTTTGTTATCTTAAAAACACAATGAAAAGAAAATGTAGATTCTCTGAGGTTCAAAAAATATATTCATGAAAAATAATTCTGGAGGAATACTGAGATATTTTGTTCAGTATAATCCTACATACAAAGGTAATTAAAATAATTTTTTAAAATGCTCAAATACAATATACAAGATTATTGAATTACAACAAAATAGACATCCCAATTTAATAGGTTATCCAGATAATTTAGATCATCGCAGGGGGAACCCCTCCATCTATAAACATATTTGTATTTATTTTTAGAAACATTTTTACCAACTTATCAATTTTGGAGTACCTGAAGAATACAATATAATTTTAATTTCACTTAATTAGAATTCAGTTGGAGTGAGAATCCATATGACATATGTATAGAGGACCAAATTGGGGACTTAATTTGTACCAAACCAAACCAAACTCACTGCCATCAAGTTGATTCCAACTCACAGAGATGCCCTTTGGGTTTCTGAGGAAGTAAATATTTATGGAAGCAGATTGCCCACTCCTCCTTCTGAGGAGTGGCTGGTGGGTTTGAAACTCCAGCCTTGTTAGCAGTCAAATGTGTTAGGCACTATGCCACCACAGCTCTTTCTTTAATTTGTACATGCCACTACATCTTTAAATATCAAGGTGTAAAATACTGTAGAATATTATAAATTATTAGGCTTGGTATGATTTACATTGTATCTTTAAACAAATCTATGTTAGCAAAACTTATTTAAAGTAAACTTGAAAGTTACTTACTTTCATAAAGTGGAAACAGATTAACCAATATTAATGCTGACTAGTATGCATATGGGAGCTCTGGTAGCATAGTGCTTGAGGCACTTGACTGCTAACCAGAAGGTTGATGGTTCACACCCACCAGACACTCCTCAGAAGGAAGATGGGGCAATCTACTTCCGTAGTGATACTGCCTCGGAAACCCACGGAGGGGTCGCTATGAGTCGGGTCCGACTCGACAGC
>NW_006921812.1:1698092-1702435 GCF_000298275.1 Orycteropus afer afer | reverse complement strand
TATTGAAAAGGGAGAATTTAGGTTTTGATTTAATATGTAGTTGAATAGCTCATTGCCCTATATATATATATATATATATATATATATATATATATATATATGTGTGTGTGTATATATATATATATATATATATATATAAAAGCAATAATAATAATGATAATAATAATAATAGGTTTATTGAATATATGGTTTTCAAATGGAGGTTACATTTCTATTAGAGTGCCAAAAATGTTCCTTAGGTGAGAAGAACTTCCAAAAGTCTTATACCAAATCTTATGAATGATGCTGGGGAAAAAAGGATGTGAACAGAAATGATAAGCAAATTTGTGGTCAGGAGGGATTTTCATACACCATTTTTATGAAAACCAATGAAAAGCATGATGCCCAAAGCAAAACAGTATTACTAGTTTATCTAGAGTATTGTTTGACTCCAAAGTGATTTTAGGAGCCAGATTTTCAATGCTCAATGTTCAAAAGACACCTAAATGTAATGGTCTGTTTGGGTTACCCCACGTTCCATGAAAGCCAAAAGTCTGGATTCCAGGAGAATTAAAATGATTTTGTCATTGGACATCTATTTATTTGATTACATTAAATAGGAAGTGCTAAAAAAAAGAATATAGGAGCTCTGGTGGCATAGTGCCTAAGGCATTTGACTGCTAACCAGAAGGCTGATTCAAACCCCACCAGCCACTCCTCAGAATATAAAATAATAAAGACATCAAATTCTAATAAATCAATTTTAAGCCAAAATTTAAGTAAAAGTAAGTTTCATTTCTTTTAAGTGAATTCATTTCAGATTCTTCTTTTTTTTTTTTTTTTTGCCTCAAGTGAACAACTATTTTTGCTATGCTCAACAGAATACAAAAAATTAATGTTTAATTTTCCATAAGATTTTGAGGAATGGTATTGAACATTTTGTCAACATTAATAAGCATTTGTACATTTGGCAGTGTACCTTTTGTGTTTTCTCATGCTTCATTGATCTTTATAACACTGTCCAGATGCATCATATTCTGAATGAACTGAGAGAATGCATAGCTACACATTATAAAATATGAGTTAAACTATAGGTGAGTAGTAACTTGACTGGCCAGCAAGCAGTTTTTTTTTTTTTTTTTTTTTCCCCCTTCAGGTTAAAAATATAAATGTAAAGGAATGTGTTCAAGAATGTATGTTGTTGTCAGAAATTGAATTCCTAAAATGAGAACTAATACAGCTTTGTGTCTCTTAATTTCCACAAAATATTCTGTGAAACATGACGTTATATGATTTAGACATTGTGCAAACAAAATGTTAAAACATTAAGAAGGCTTGCTTCCAATTGTCCTCATTATTGCAGCAGCTGCTAAAGCTGTTGCTGAAACTGCTGGTGGAGGCCAAAAGAATAGGTATCAGCAGTGGTGGAGGCTGAGAGAGCAGTGGAAGGAGTGAAGCAAAAGGAAGAGAGCAAGGGGAGAGTAGAGCATCCAGAGTGCTGTTCCATCTACCTGAGCAGCAGGAACAGCTAGGTCTCTACAGTTCCCACCACTATCCAGCTGCTCACCAGGCAAAGTCCAAGTGCCCACACCCAGAGCCATGTCCTCTGGCCCACCTGCCTATATCACACTCATGGTCCAGTGCTGCAATAGTCTGGGTTTGGAGTCTTTAAAACCATTAAGGGGAAATAAGAAGCAAAAAAAAAAGCGGCCTTTCTATTAAAACTAACAAAAACACAAACAAACAAAAAACCTTATGGGACCAGGCACACATATGCAGTCAAACATTGGCCAAATGGACATTAAGTGACACATACTGGTATAAGAGTTATAGATAAAGTATGCATAGTCTTCATAACTCAAAATATCCTTAAAGGCTCTGTAAGATATGAATACAACCCTTAATGCTCTAATATTTTCACTTGCATTTTATTTCTCTTAAGTTTAGCCTCAGGAATAAACCGTAAAGTAGGTCATAATAGGTCAGTGTTCTTCCATCTATTGCTCTCCCTTTGCTGTGAGAAGTAGTGAATGATGTCCTAGAAGAAATGTAGTACAGCAAGATTACAGAGTCTGCTTAAACTAAAAGCAAAAGAGATTTGTGAGAGAGTAATTTATGCATCAGGGTTGTTGTTAGGTGCTATTGAATTGGTTCCAACAACCCCATGGACAACAGGACAAAACAATGCCTTCTCTTGTGCCATCTTCACAATTGTTGCCATTTGTGAGCCCATGTTGCAGCCACTGTATCAGTCCATCTCAATGAAGGTCTTCCTCTTTTTCACTGACCCTCTACTTTACCAAGCATAATGTCCTTCTCTAGGGTCTGGTCCTTCATGACAACATGTCCAAAGAATATTGGATGAAGTTTCCCCATTCTCCCTTCTCAAGAACATTCTGGATATACTTCTTCCAAGACAGGTTTTTGCTCTTCTGCCAGTCCATGATATATACAATAGTCTTTGTCAACACAAAAATTCAAATGCATCAAGTCTTCTTCAGTCTTCGTTATTCATTTGCCAGCTTTCAGATGCATATGAGGTAATTGAAAATACCATAGCTTGGGTCAGAAGTACATTAGTCCTCAAAGTGATATTTATTATTTTTAACATTTTGAAGAGATTTTTTGCAGCTGATTTGCCCAATAGCATACATCATTTGATTTCCTGACTGCTGCCTCCATGGTGTTCATTGTGGATTCAAGTAAAAGAAAATTCTTGACAACTGCAATATTTTCTCCATTTATCATGATGTTGCTTATTGGTCCACTTGTGAAGATTTTTCTTTTCTTTATGTTGTGATGTAATCTATACTGATGGCTATGGTCTTTGATCTTTATCAGTAAGGGCTTCAAATCTTCTTCACTTTCAAATCAGAGTAGCACAGAGTAACCAGGCAGTAACAAAATGCTCCAATTTACTGGATCCAGGGAGAGATATTTGTAGTTAAAAGATAGGAACTTCTCAGCATAAGTCTGATTGATTGACCTTCTCTGGACTTTCCTGCCCCTGCCTTGGCATAGTCACATTGGTACAAAGACTGTTTTCTCAGACTCACTTTGGGCTTTTGTGAAATAGTCTAAGAATAACATGGAGCTGCCTGGATTTGTCTAAGCATAGCCACATTGCTTGTTCAGCAAACAAAATTAGTATAAAGCCCAAATGGCTTAAAAATGGCTTTAATGGAGAAGCAGAAGTCAAAACAAAATGCAGTTTAGTTTGTCCCTGCATCAAATATTTTATGATGCTAAGCACCCCTTATTTTGAAGTGCCTTTACAGACTTTAAAACATAATTGAGGACTGAAACACAATAGAGACAATAGAGCTAAGATAGAGTTTATTCAACCCTTGGTCAGTCATTTCTGGGTATGATGAATATCTAAATTTTAAAATACTCTTACGCATCTGACAAAATGCTATTTTGTCTTTGCTGTCCAGAAATTGTCAAACACCTTAGACTTTAAATTTTCCTACTCATCCTGCTCTTTTGATCAAGCTTCCACTGGGGAGCACTGATCACTCACAATATAGTCCTTTCTGCTCTCAGTATTTATCTTGAAGTTTATATATAGAAGGCTGCTCTTCAGATGCAAGATTTTAAGTCCCAAAATGCTGCTAGTTATAATGGCATCCAGGCAACATCTATTTTATTTGCTTCACCTCACCATGCTAATAAGCCTCATCTTCAGGGTGAATAAGTTAGGCCAAATGTGCCATATGGAGCAATGCCAGAGTAGAAGGAACAATCTGACAGCGAAAGATCACTCTAAGAGACAAGGACAATCTTACCTGACATTCTGTTTTCCTCAAAACACATAACACATTGTAGGCACTAAGAGTAGCTGACTGATTGCAGATTTTAGAAATATATTTCATAAAGCATTTGGTAATACCTATAATGAATATGATAATTACAAAAATTATCATTCCAATCTGCATAAAAGTATTATGTTTAATACTTTCAGGTAGCCAGCTAAAGATAGCAAGAATATTGAAAAGGGAGAATTTAGGTTTTGATTTAATATGTAGTTGAATAGCTCATTGCCCTATATATATATATATATATATATATATATATATATATATATATATGTTTAAATTTGTTCAGCTCTGGAGAATGTGTTGACCAAGGTTGACCAAGGTGCCACAGGCAATGTTGACTATAGCACATTTACTTCAATGTAGGGCTAGAAAGAAACATAAAGTTATTCTATTGTCTAAGATGAATTTTGTAAGAGAATTTAAAGACTTTTGTTGAGCTTTTATACAGTCAACAATATCTTGAATAGTTAATTTAATTGAGACAGACAGGTTATATAGGCTTCATTTTAATTCTGCTACTCCATACAAAAAGAAAAAAAAAAA
>NW_006921812.1:1695454-1697312 GCF_000298275.1 Orycteropus afer afer | reverse complement strand
TTGAACCACCAGCCTTCTGGTTAGCAGTCAAGTCCCTTAGGCACTATGCTACCAGAGCTCCTTCAGAGTAATGGGAAACATCAAATAAAAAAGTTATAAATGAAGGAAGTATAGACAATCTCTATTGGCTCCAGTGAGGTTCAGATTAGTTTGTTTATCATGGTTCAATGAGGGAGTTGTCACAGATAGACAGTGATCCCAAGAGGGGTGGAATATAATTTATGTAATTCCTAGGAGTGGTAGATTTTAAAAACGGAATACAAACTCATGGAATTTGAGGCCACAAATGCTCAGATGAAGGAGCAGTATTTACAGTGGAGTCAACTATGGGGAGAACATCTCATGATAGAACATGTTTGATAAAAGAAAGTTTAAAGCAAGGGATCTGAGATTGGTACGTACCACGGGGGTGCCATAATCTGACTTGTGTTTCTCTTTTGTTGGTGATATAGATTACCTTGATTGTGTATTTATGTAGAGAAGTGGCTAAGGGGTCAGGGTTACTGTGACCTAAACATGGAGAAGGGTGGTAAATCCAACAGTCAGTAAATTTCTAGCAGTAGATACTGCCTGGGGCTACTCTAATGAAAGTATTTTTATTCCATACCTTAATGGGAATTAGAAGAAATAGCAAGGAAAACTTGAAAAGTCTTGCAATGGAAGAGAGAGAATTGAAAATAGTGTAATAAGGCAAATATCATAAAAATCACTGCTATGATCTTTTGGATGATAAAACAAATTCTTTGTCTACTTTCATGAAGAAGTTCTTAACCAAGTAATAAATCTTATTTGGAAAATTAAAACTACTCTAAGGAAGTAAATATTAAGCAAAACACAATGATTTCAGTAACTTGCATTACCAGAACCACCAGGTGATAAGGCCTACCCGATATAGTACAGTTAACAGTAGAGTAGCTATGATAATAGAGTCCAAAATGTCAATAACTTGCACGGGGTATAGTTCTGTCATCTTGAGATCAGCCCTCTACATCCAGAGTTGTCTGCTTTAAACCCAGTAAAGTTTAAGTTTGACTCTCATTTCTATAGTGGGTTAGGAAGTTGTGGTGTGGTAAATTACTTAGTGTGACTTTTCTACCCATAAGTCTTTCTAAACTCCAAGGTGGGATTTTCTATGAGCAACTGAGGAGCTCCTGATTGCTAAAGTTGTCCACCTGGAGTATTTCTGTTGGGAGTGGCACAAAAAAATGTTCTGGGAGGTTCCTACTCTCTCTCAGGTGCTTAGAGTTCTGATGCTATGATTGGCTAGTTTGGCCACTCTGCCAGGCTCAAAAGGAGGCCTCCTAGAGGCAGAATTCTCTCTGACTGCTGGTTGAGGAAGATGTGCTGCTGAAAGAGACATGTGCTCCTGAAAGAGACACACACTGCTAGGAAAGAGACACGCATTACTGAGTAAGACACTGAGGGACATGCACTGCTAGGAGAGACTGTGAGAGACTTGGCTGAGAGACGGTGGGCTGGGAGAGAGACTGAGTGTTTTCTCTTGAACTTGAATTGTAGGCTGGTGCTTCCCTAATAAACCCCATAATCTGTGAGTTCTATGTGGCCACTGCACTGAATTATTGAACCCAGGAGACAGGTGGTGGGTGCTTTGGGAGGAATGGTTGGAGAAAGGGCTAGAGGGAGGCAGCATGTCTGGCCTCACAGGAATAGGCCTTGGGCTATTGATGGTGATTCTGTCTTCCTCTTGTGGGATCAGAGGAGGTCGGAATATGTGGCCTCCTTGCCATTTTAGCAGTTGGTGTCAGGAGTGGAATTTGCTGCAGTGGCCACGCAGAACTCACAGATTATGGGGTTTATTAGGGAAGCACCAGCCTACAATTCAAGTTCAGGAGAAAGC
>NW_006921812.1:1688145-1694599 GCF_000298275.1 Orycteropus afer afer | reverse complement strand
TAGGTCATGGGTACCAGCTGCCAAGTTTGGGAGTCACACTCTTCCCTTCACTTCAGACCAGCCAGCACCTTCTCTCACATCTTCAGTCCTCAGGGACTATTTCAATGCCTGTAGGCTCACAACTCATTGCACTTCAGACCAGCCAGTCCTTCCTCTCATCTCCAGCCTCCGTGGCCTAGGTTAAAGAGTACCAAACTCAGCCGTTTCTTCTTTGTTGCACTTTCCCTATTCCCACTTAGGTGGACCCGGGTGGTCACAAGCGAGTAACATACAAGTTTACTACTCACTGGTTTCCTTTAACTTGCAGTCCTGGAAGGGGTTTCTCTCTTGAACCACGTCTTTCCTGTCTTGATGCACCCAAAGCCTATCTTCTTGCTCAAAATTCAAAAAGACAAACAGTCATTTTTTTCTCTTCAGAAGTCTAAACAGGAGGTTTGACTTTCCCTAGTTGTGGCAAATAGTTTAAGGTTGTGACTTCTTCTAATCTGGATGCACAGTGGTAGATGAGGAGGAGTAGTATGCTCCCTTACAATGGTGTTCTAAACATTCCTTTAGTTGATGTCTTTTCCAACATACATGCTTACCAGAAGAAATTCTAGGGAAGGAGGCAGTTCTTTGCTGTTTGTCTCCTCATTTTTAAATGTATTATTAACCTGTGAATGATAGGTCTTAGCAAAATGCTTTAAATGCTGACAATATTTTAATAATCAGCTTTGGTAATAGTGCTGACAACATAAGGAAGAATCAGAGGCCTTTTAGTAATTGTTTAATGTCGAGTGAGTCTATAAGATCTAAAAGGTGTGGATCACAAAATCAAAAGATGTAAAGGAGGATATTAGTGCAAAGCAGACTTAAAATTTCACAAAGCTCAGCAAGTTGAACTGTGATTATTCCATTTCTTCTTTCTACTAAACCAGAAGACTGAGGATGATAGGGGCAATGTGAGTTCTAGCAAATAGGAAAAGTTCTACATAATTCTTGAATAATTTGACTGAGTTCCTTAGTGATTACAAAAAGCTTTTGGTGCTCTCCATGTGGATATAAAATTTTTAAGGAATGTTTTTTGCTGACAAAGCTTGCAGCAACATTCTGGCAAGGAAAAGTCTTTATCCAATGTGAAAATATGTAAATAATTACTAATATATATTTATAGCCATTTTAATGTTGGAGATGAATAAAATATACCACAATTTAAACATATTCCAGGATGGCAATGACTATCATCCAGGATGCAGCTTGAAGTGCTTTACAGGATTTTACTGTGGGAAAACAGAACATTGACTGGTGGTATGTTCAGTAGCTCCAAAAAACTTTCTCCACCATCTTTCTTTAAAATTTCAATCATTTTGTTGAATCCTTAAGTGAGAGCCCTTGTGTAAGGTTCTCAACATAGGAATATGCCAATGGTTTGGCAAGACAAATTTTCCCTTGGTCCAGTCCATAATTTGAAGTTTTGGTCTTGATAATCACCATCCTTTTCCCATATCTCTATTTCATCTTTTGCAATTAATTATTGATATATTTCAAGGCATTCTGAAGTTAATCCAGAAAAATTGTAGTTACTCATAAGTAAATCAGGATTGTCTCAATTTTCATCCTTCTTAAAGGCAAAATAATAATCTGAGAGAAAAAAAAAAAGTGTGGCTTCATCAATATAGTTATCTTTTTTAATTTTCCTAAGTTGGGAATGTTTTTTTTTCTACAAATAGTGAAATGGAAGACTAGATGTTCTATAGGCTAAATGAATTCTTTGGCCTACAAATACACTTCTAAGACATTAATCATTTGGTTATGTCCTAGATGCAAAGGTTCATTTACATTCCTAATTATAGGAAAGTGTAAATATGTTGATAAAACAGTTTTGTCACTGGGTTGAGAAGATAATTTGATGACTGGGTGCTGAAAGCATCTAATTTTTTTCTAAGCTATTAGTTCTTTCTTAAAAGCTGCTTGTTAGGAATCAAAAAACAACTGCAAAGCTCTATGAAAGTCAACATGCCCTTTGATGAGATTTAATTAGAGCAAGGGCTGTCATTGTTTAGGATACAGCCTGTTTGGCAATTATATCAGCTAGGTTTTTACTACAGATATCTTGAGTTTCAGGAACTCCTTCTGGCTAATAAGTTTGTATTTTGATTACAGCAATTTTGACAGCAAGCCATAGGCATATGAAAGGGCTTATAAAAATATTCTATTTTTAATGGAGTTGCCTGAAGATATTAAAAGGCTTTGTTCCCATAACATACCAAAATCATGTACAATTCCAAAACAATCTCAAATCTGTGTAAATATTTACTCATTTTGTTGATGCTAATTGGCAGGCTCTAGTAAGGCTGATTAACTCAGGCTGTTGAGCTGAGTTGGCTTCAGGGAGATCCTTACTCTCTAGGACCTCAGGAGAGATGGTGAAAGCATACCCAGCTACATAGTGGCTGATGAAAGCAGTTTTTAGATAGGAAACATCTACAGATACAGCTAGGTTGGGATTTGTTAGAAGACATTCTTTTAAGTTTTTTTTTTTTTTTAATTGTTTAGTTAAATAAAACAATCATCCATAGGAAAGTCATTTTCATTTCATCTGTGGTGGGAAAAGGGTAGATGGATTTAAGTCAATTATAAAGTGTAATAATCTAACATTAGGTGCTTAGGTGCAGCCAGAAGGAGAATTTTATAAGAAGTGAGTCGGCTGGCTAATAAGTTTTGAGGCAAGATAGAGTTAAGCAAGCCAGATACAGCATGCATAATATGT
This sequence comes from Orycteropus afer afer, assembly GCF_000298275.1. Classification (NCBI taxonomy): domain Eukaryota; kingdom Metazoa; phylum Chordata; class Mammalia; order Tubulidentata; family Orycteropodidae; genus Orycteropus; species Orycteropus afer. Next base: position 1,691,850 of record NW_006921812.1, on the reverse strand, counting down.
TGTTGCTGTTGTTATTTGCCATCAAATCGGCCCCTACTCCTAGTGACCCCTCCTTAGGTTTCCGAGGCAGTTATCACTACGGAAGTAGGATTGCCCAACCTTCCTTCTGAGGAGTGGCTGGTGGGTTTGAACCGCCAGCCTCCTGGTTAGCAGTCAAATGCCTTAGGCACTACGCTACCAGAGCTCCTATATATGTGTCTAAAATTTACCCAACATGGTATAATCAGCAGTTCCCGCTAATTTGGCTGTGGCAGCTACAGCTATCAAGCAGGGAGGTTATTTTTGGTGGTATGGTTACTGAGTGCTGCTCTGATAAGAGCACATACCACAAATGAGATGGCTTTAACAATTAGGAGTTTATTCTCTTACAGTTTGGAAGCTTTAAGTTTGAGTTCAAAGTTCTAGGCTCTAGGGGCTGGGTGAAAGCCCCTCAACATTGAGCTTCAGCTCTGTCTCCTGCTCCCAGCCCACTGGAGCTAGAGGCTTTTTTTCACTCAGACAACTGCTGGTGGCTGAGGCTGACAAACCCAAGGTCAACAAGTAAAAAGGCACAGTCCCAATGTTACCAAACAACACGGCAGGCCACTAATTTAAGTCCAGAAAAAGTCCCAAGATTGGTCAGGCATGGCAGGCTGCTGAACCGTGACTTGGCTACATGCAGGGTTCATGCATGCAAAAAAGCTGGAAGCTTTCTTCAAAGCTGCTACTTATATGCTGGAAGCAGACCACATCCCTAAAGCAGCTACTCAGTTGTTCCAGTAGATTCCACCATGGAACTGATTGCCAATCTTCCCATGGGGAATAACTACATCCAGCTTCCCAGCTATTCAACCAGGCCTACCCAAGTTGACAACAACCTTAACTATGACATTCCACCCCTTGTCAACTTTGGCACCAGTACAGATCTTCATTGGGTGGCATCTGTACAGATCTCCTTTGCTGGGTGGCTATAGTCCCCTAGTTCCTGAGTAGCGACCTCATTCCCTTGGCCTGGATGGCCTTGCCCTCTATTTCTTGGGCATGGCAGCCCTGCCCCCTGACTCTCGGGCAGTGGCTATGGCTCTATCCCACTACCCCATACGAATGAGCAGCCTCATACTCCAAAAGCAAGTTGGTGAAGGTCTGATTTTGAAATCTAGAAGGCTATGGTGGTTCCATCCCCAAAGGCCATGGTCCTACCCTTGAGGCTTAGGCAGCTCTGCTTCCAGTTTTCTTGGTCTCTGCACTTCTGCCAATTAATGCCAGAGGGCAACCTACTTCCCCAGAAATCTTCCTGCCCAAAAGATACTTAGCTTTGTTGCTCAGTGGGTTAATCAGACTTCTACTCCATCTCATGCTCATCTCTCCTATCATTTAATGCCTGAAGTCAACCCACTCTGCCAGGAAACTGCCTACCCAATGCCATCCAGCTTTCTCCCTCATGGGCTGGTGAGGCTGCTACTGTCTCATCCCAGTCTCTTGGCTCTGCTACTGCCATCTCTCATGACAATCTCTTGGCTCTGCTGCTGCTGTCTCTCATGCCACTTACCAGAGTCTCTCTGTCAGGATCTTTTCTTTTTAATTTTTTTTTATTATTATTTTTAAATTGTGATTTGGGTAAAAGTATACAGAGCATATTCATTTACCATACGGCAGTTCACATACACTTTGTCTCATGACATTAACTACAATTTACCCCAATGCAACAGCTCCCCTCTGACTTCTTCCCTATAGTTACTTCTTCACTGTGTCCATCCTTCCATGCACTCCTGCCCACTGAACTCTATCCTGTGCATAAACAGCCCTTCTTTGTTCCATGATTGTTCTCTCCAAGGAGTGCATCTACCTCAGATACATGTCAACTTTTATGCCCATCTTTTGTCTGGCTGGAAACCACAGGTGCGAGTTCAATTCCAGACCTGAAGGGCAGCTAGGGACAACAGTTTTAGTGGTTCCACCAGGCTCTATCAGACCAGCAAACCTGGTTCCCTTTTTTTTTTTTTTCCAAATGATTTTGAGTTTTGTTCTACACTGTTCTCCCTCTCTATCTAGGATCTCTTACATAGATTCCCCTCCGAGTATTTGGCAGTGATAGCCAGGCGTCATCTAGTTCTTCTGGTCTCATAGTCTTATAGACAGAGTATGGCATGGTGTACCAATCACGAGGACTAATTGTTTCCATGAATCTTTGGTTTTCTTCATTCTTTGCTCTGGATGAGGAGAGACCCATTGTTGTGTCTAGATGGCTGCTTGCAAGCTTGAAGGTCCCAGTCACTACTCACCAAAGTAGGAGGTGGAACAATGTTTTGTGCAGTATGTTATGCCAGTTGAGCTTGATATCCTCTGCAAATATGGTTCCGAGCCCACAGATTCAACTACTCAGTTCCTCTGTGTAGCTTCTGTAGGGATCTTGGTCAATGACTCACTCCACTGCTGTTTCCACATTTTAGGTACCTGTCAGAGCAACACCCCACTCTTGGTACCAAATATATTAGGTTGCTTCTCTAGAGAAGCAAAACCAGTAAAGCTTAGAGAAAGAGAGAATTTATCTTAGGAAAATGACTCACAAAGTTATAGAGACTGGCAAGTCTCGAATTCTTGGGTCAAACATCAAGCTGAAACTTTTCCCAACTCATGCAGCTACATGAGTTGGGAACCTCAAAGTCAGTAGGCAGTATACCAGCTGTTGACTCCAGCAGGAGTTACTGTACTGTTTGGTGTGATAGATCATGATTAGCAAGCAGAAATTGGATTGATATTACATACTGGAGGTAAAGAAAAATATGTCTGGAATACAGGAGATTCTTTAGGATGTCTTTTAGTACTATCATGTTATGTGATTAAAGCTAGTGGAAAACTGCAGCAACTCACTTCTGATAATAACTACTAATGGCCCAGACCCTTCAGAAATGAAGCATTGAGTCACTCCACCAGGAAAAGAACCACAACTAGCTGAAGTGGTTTCTGAGGGCAAGGGAAATACAGAATGAGTGGTGGAAGAAGGTAGTTCTGAATATCAGCTATGACCATATGACCAATTGCAGAAACAAAGACTGTGATTGTTATATTTCTTCATTGTATGTGTTCATCAAATATTTTTGTTTTCTTCTGTTAGTTCACAATGAAATGTAAACAAGGTTAATGCATTTTAATGTGTTAGTGTATCATGTTAGGTGCAAATATAACTTTATAATTGTCCTAATTTAAGGATTATATGTGGATAAGAAGATGTATACAACTGCCAAGTTGACAAGGGATGGTCTGTGATAGTTGGAGTTGTGTGTTAACTTGGCTGGACCACAATTCTGAGTGGTTTAAGCAGTTGTGATGTGATGAGTTCTGATGTATATTCTTTGAGCAGCCAATCCACTGAAAGGGAGTTTCCCTAGGAGTGTGGGCTGCTTGCTTCCTATATATATATATGACATCCTGGGAAAATGAGAGAATCTTCTGTGGATCTGGATCCTGTTGTGCTGCCTACAGCTGCTTGTGAGTAAACAATCCACCATTCTGCCTGGTGATCTTGGATTTGTCATCTGCTTGAGTCCACAGCTGGTATACTGCCTGCCAACCTTGAGCTCTTCAGCCCCTGAAGCTCTGTGAGTCGAGAAAAGCCTCCAGTTTGACTTTGGATCCAGGAACTTGATACTTGCCAGCTTCTATAAGTGTGTGAGCCATTTTCCTAAGATAAATCTCTCTCTCGCTCTCTTTCTCTCTCTCTCTCTC
>NW_006921812.1:1660467-1688045 GCF_000298275.1 Orycteropus afer afer | reverse complement strand
TATATATATGTAAGCTTACTGGTTTTGCATCTCTAGAGAACCCAGATTAACACACTTGGGATACCAGATCAAGCTGTAACTATAATAGCTCACAAGTCTCTGTTCTCCTTCATGTTTCTACATCAAAATGCTTAGGATATTGTCATACATTTCATGTACAAATAGAGAAAAGTCAAAGTGGTAAGGAGGAAAACCTGAAGTAGAGATAGTCATTAGTGCCTCTTTTAATTTGATTACAGCCTCTTGGTCTCTTGGCTGATCAGAAATGAATCTGATTTGCAGGCCCTTTTGATATTTATATAAGAGCTGAGCTATTATTAGGAAAAATTAAGAATCCAGGTTAGGCAATAGCCACAAAGATCCCTAAACTCTCATAGCTACTTCTTAGTTTTAGACAGAGGGAAAACAAGCTGGTTTCTTTCCATTTAAGGTCCATAGTAATACCTTTCACAGAGATAAGTTTGTCTAGATATTTAACAGAAGACATAGCATGTTGCAATTTATGTCTGGAAACCTTATGTCCTACAGTAGCTAGATGTTAGCAACAGTCTTGCTAAGAATCTGAACATAATAACAAATCATGTACATAATATAATCATTTGAAATTTTTCATAAATTGTAAAGGTTGAAAATCTGCATGAAGGATCTAAGAAAGGTTGTTTGGGAATTCAGTGAACCTCTGAGACATAATGGTCCACTATACTGCTGGTCTTCCCATGTAAAAACAGACAAATATTATTGGGATGCACAGAGATACTAAAAAAAAAAAAAAAAAACAAACCTATAATTGTGAAATGAATGGCCTCTGGGACAATATTTGAAAGTAACAAATGAGGATTAAGAACTATAGAAAACCAAGGAATTACAAAAATTGCCCACAGATCTTTAACAAATATCCAGCCCCTGTTACTTGGTTTTCTGATGTACCAGACAGGAGTATTACATAGGTTTTTTCCAAGAATAATTAAGCCTTTAGAAAGAAAATCTTGAATGATAGAGGTGAGGTCCTCTTTCAACTCTTGTTTTAGGGGATCTTCAGTGTGTATTTAGATAAGTCTGCCTGTATTTTGATAGGTTGGGCTGATAGAAGTCTCTCTATATCAGTAGATGTGTGGTTCCATAAGTCCTCAGGAAGCAATGAAAGAGTGTCATGAAGAGAACTATTAGCTTATATTAAACCTGGAAAAGGGATGGTGAGAACCTGTGTATATCAAAGAGCTTCCTCTTTCTGAATACAGTTTAACTCTGCCAAGTGAGGAATGGTAGTGTAGTGCCTAAAGTACTTGAATGCTAACCAGAAGGCTGGCAGTTCAATACCACCAGCCACTCCTCGGAAGGAAGATGGGGCAATCTACTTCCGTAGTGATACTTCCTCAGAAACCCAAGGAGGGGTCACTATGAGTCGGGTCCGACTCCATAGCACATAACAACAACAACAAGTGAGGAAAGTTGGGTATGCTTAAGAATATTTCTCCTTTTTCATTACATTGAAAATGACAATTATTTGGAAAAAAAAAAGCTCTTTTCTTAAACAAGTTAACTAGGGTGTCAAGGCTAAGTAAAAAATTATGTACATCTTGAACAGGCCCTAAAGATATTAGGGCTTGTTAAGAATGAATTAATATTTGTTCTTGATTAGTTGATCCCACCATTTTTGAGGTTTTAGCATTCCAGGACAGGGGCTTTTGTATGTTTGTGGGGTTTATGATGGATAAAGTGGCTCTATTGTCAATTAAAAGTTTGCAATTTAATTGTAAGGTTCCATTTAATTGTAAGGTAGTTTCTCCTTTGGAATTTAGTGCCACCATAGGAAAAGCCCTTGTTTTTCCCTTGAGCCCTCATATTCCAAATCAGATTGGGGGTTCTCATATTGAAATTTCTTCTCTTTGTTTTTTTAGTTTATAAAATTCATTTCCCCACTGATCAGGTTTCTTGGAGTAATTGCAAACACCAGGCTTGCATTGACGATTTTCTGTCTTGGTCAGGAGACTGGAAATGCTATGATTGCAGGCCCAGGAGTTTATTAACTTTGGAATCTTGTTTAATTTCTACGGTTTGGGACAATTCATGAGTCAAATGCATAAGCTCAACAATAGGGGTGACTTTCCAATCTAAATGGTGTCTTTTCACTAAGGCAGAGATTTTTAGTGTGAGAACAGATGTAAATGCACCATTAAAGGCTCTGGAAGTGCATGGAATGTTCAGGTTCAATCTTTAGCAAATGTTTGAAATAATCTAACTTGGAAATTATAAATACTTTCATTTTTATTCTGTGTGTAATAGAACATTTTAGTCAATCTATGTTTGGAATGAAAATTTTGTGGATAGATTTAAATAATCTTTTGCCCTTTACTTGTGCCTCTTCAAGTGAAAAGGCAGCCAAATTGTCTATATCTATAGGTATACTTTTTTAGAATCTTTTCATTCTGCATGTTCCAACCACAATTTGGCTTGTCAAGGCCCCATCAACATATTCTCTAACTGATATAAATTAGAGAGCTCAGGTTGAAAGGTTTCAACAAGGATTTTTAAATTCTTGAGCAAATTAGTAAGGGTCCTCACACAATTTGGGGAAATTGTACAATAGCTCATATTTCTGTGTAAGTCCATAGGGCATAGACTGCATCAATTTTTCTAGAGGAGTCTCCAGTGACCAGAGATTGGTCTTTGAAAGACATTTCAGGTAAAGGATCCTTAATTGTCTTCTCAAGAAGGAAAGGAAGCTCAGAAAAGATATTATCAGAGTCAGCCATCAGCAGGATGAAATTAGTAGAATCAAAGAGTAAAAGAGTAGATGGTATGGCCTGAGGAAGTGCTGGTGGAGCAGAATAGATCAACGGGGATAAAACTCTGGCATTGTAATTCCTTAATTTGTTTAATTAGTTTAGAAACTGTATCCTTAAGGGAAGCAATTTTACTATCCTGATCACTCTTGAAGATTTCCAGGTACCAATTAAAAAAGTCATCCTATTGTGATTGTTTAATTCAAAGGCCTTTGCTTTCTAATGTACTATGCAGAAAAACTAACTTAAATCAAAAGACTCCCAAACTGATAATCCAAACTGTCCTTAATAAGGGAATGCCAACAAGACAAAGAAATGAGCAACTTAGATAACTGAAATGCTTGTTTATGTAGTGGGCCATAGTCTCAGAAGGATGCTTAAAAATCTCTTGGAACTAGTATTTTCCATTTTCAATAAAAGGTTTGAGAATGCCTTCAAAATATTAGGACTTTCAGGTTCATTAAAATCCTAATGGGGGTTTGCTGCAGGGTTTTCGGAAGTGTTTTGTTTAAACCACTATGTGCCTATGTTGCAGGAGAGTTTTCTCACATCCAGTGAGCAGCTTAGTGCTCTAGTAACTTCTTGACTAAATTATCCTAACACAGGAGTCTTTAATACTCATTGTGAGGGCCCTATTGGCATTTATAGCCTGCCTTATGCCTGAGTCTATGGCTTATGGAGTCTGTGATTACCTTAGTATCAAATCAAAGCTTTTAGGATAACAGCCTCTAGTGATATCCTAGTAGATTGAGCTCAAAACTCACAGATGCATCCATATAACATAACTTGCAAGATCAAAGTGAAACCTACTGCATGAAGACAAAATAGAAAAGAAAGATCCCACAATAAATGTTCTAGAGCTTCAATGTGAGGATGTGGAGGCTCAATAGGAGAGGTTACTTACCCTAGGGTGACTCCAGGGATGGCATAGAGATGAAAAGCACAACAGCTCTTGTTTCCTACTGAAGCCTATGGTCCTCAATTCCTCAAGGGTTGAAGAAAGCTATGAGTCTTCAAATCCCACTCCTGACAGCAAAACATTGAAGAGCAAAATCATGGAATCTGCTTAAAGTAAAAGCAAAAGAGGTTTATTGAGGGATAGGGTAATTTGTGATTTAGGCTTGTTGTTTTTGTTGTTGTTATGTGCCATCGAGACAGACCCAACTCATAGCAACCCCTCCTTGGGTTTCCGAGGCAGTATCACTATAGAAGTAGATTGCCCCGTCTTCCTTCCAAGGAGTGGCTGGTGGGTTTGAACCACCAGCCTTCTGGTTAGCAGCCAAGTGCTTTAGCCACTATGCTACCAGATTTAGGCTAGTACAGAGAAATCATGCAGTTACAAGGTTCTGCAATTTAGTGGAGCTGAGGAGAGATATTTATAGTTAAAAACCATGGAATTCTCAGCAAAATTAGGATTGGTTGAATTTCCCTGGACATGACTGGACTTGCTTAGATATAGTAATATTCCTGCAAAGTCTGTTTTCTCAGACATTGTTTGGAATTATAAAGCATAGACTGGACTTGTGTAAGTATAGCCACATCACCTGTTCAGTAAATCATTAAAATTTGTACAAGGATTACAGCTTTAAAGTAGAAGCAGGGATATAAACAAAATGGAATTTATCCTTGCACTAGCCATTTTATGATGCCAAGTACCCCAGATTTGAAATACCTTTCCTCAGTTTAAAATAGAAATGGGACCTGAAAAAAAAAAAATGGAGTATATATAGTGTGGACATGGAGTTCAATTCAACACTTGATCAGTCATTTCTGGGTATGTTGAATATCACAATTTTAAAATACTTTTACACATCCAACAAAATGGAGCTTGACTTGACATTTCTCTTAGCCATCCAGAGACCATCAAATGCCATAGATTTTAAAGACTCTTAGGAAGAAAGGTGGCGTAGTGCCTAAGGCACTTGACTGCTAACCAGAAAGTTGGCAGTTCAAAGCCACAAACCACTCCTCAGAAGGATGACTTGGCAAACTACTTCCATAGAGATACCACCTCGGAAACCCAAAGAGGACTCTTTATGAGTCAGAGATGACTCAATGGTACGTAACAACAACAACAACATGAAGAGAGGATGATGAAAATGACAAATGAACAAAAAAATCACAGGAAGATTGATTTGAAAGGAAGATGATTTGGGAGAAAAAATAACAAATAGACTAAGAAGGAAAATGGAGAAAAAGGAAGATGACAAAAGCAAAGATAGAGGTAGAGAAGAAAAGAGAGAAATATAGTGAAGGGTGAAAATACAGTGTGAAGAGGAATGAGTAAGAAGCACAATAAAAAATAAATAAGAGAGAAGAAAGAGTAAGTTAAGTGAAGTGATAAAGAAATAGGAAAAACGAATAAATGGTATTGGTTTCTCTCTAGCTTCTCATATTTTTAGTTAAATATCTGTTCAAGCCTATGAAACAAGACTGACCTAAGTGAGACTTCTTGTTCCCTCACAATCCAAGCCCCAGGTTTCTACAGCAGGCTTGGTATCATAGCCTACTTCATAGTGTTGTGCCACAGAGATGGAGACACTACATAGACATAATTACAACATGCTCTTCAGTTTAAAATAACCAAAACTCAAATAGAAACATGTTATATTCTGAACAGCTATTCTTTATATATATAGGAAGATCATTTTGATACCAGAAAAAACAAATGACTCAAAGTTTGCTAATTATAGTGAATATTATATAAAGAGAAGATGAAGGAAGGAGCAGAATAGAATATCAAATATTGGCTAATCTCCACTCACTGATATCATAGTTTGCTTATAGCTTATTGTTATTAGGTGCAGACAAGTTGGTTGTTATTCTTAGTGACCCTATGTACAACAGAATGAAAGACTACCTGGTCCTGTGCCATATTCACAATCATTGTGATAACTGAGCCCATTGTTGCAACCATTGTGTCAATCCATCTGGTTGAAGGTCTTCCCATTTTTCAATGACCTTCCACTTTACCAGACATGATATCTATCTTAGGCTGGGTTCTGTAGAGAAGCAAAACCAGTGAAGAGTATATGTATATTTACATGTATAATTAAATGTGTGTGTGTGTATATAAATATAGGGGGAGAGAGAGAGAGATAAAGAGAGAATTAATCTGAGCAAAATCGTTCACACCGTTGTAGATAGAGGTTGGCAAATCCCAATTTCATGGGTCAACATCAAGCTAGAGGCTTCTCCTGACTCGTGCAGCTGCAGGAACTGATGAACCCAAGAAGGCAGTAGAGTTGCTGCTGGCTTTGGAAGATGATGAATCCAAGATTGACAGGTAAAATGGCAGATTGTTGGCTTATAGGCTGTGAAGCTAAAAGTCTCAAGATGGACAGGTAATATGGCAGGCCACAGTTCAGCTCCAGGAAACAGAAGATGATGAGGTAAATTCAAGATACAGATCAAATGGAGAATAAGATCACTTTTTCAGGACATCCATAAATATATTGGAAGCAGGTGGCATCCCTGAGGGGGCTCCCTTTCAACTGATTAGTTGCTAATAGCATATCTCATTGAGGATATTATATTACATTAGATCTCATCATGGGGGATGGCTACATCCCAACTGTTTAAACAAATTAAATCACAGTCCAACCAAGTGCACACATAATCTTAACTATCACAATATCCTTCTCCAGGCATTGGACTCTCCTGATAACATTATCAAAGTACTAGAGAAGAACTCAGGGGGCGCTCTGGTGGTGTAGTCCCTAAGGCATCTGACTGCTAACCAGAAGGCTGGCAGTTCAAACCCACCAGCCACTCCTCGGAAGGAAGATCGGGCAATCTAATTCCATAGAGATACCACCTCAGAAACCCAAGGAAGGGTTACTATGAGTCGAATCAACTTGACAGCAGTGAGGTGTTTTTTTTTTTTTTTTTTCGGTTTCTGGCAGTTCATGATATATTCAGTTTTCTTTGCCAACATCACAATTTAAATGTATTAGTCCTTCTTCAGTCTTCGTTATTCATCGTCCATCTTTCACATGTATATGCAGCTATTGAGAAGAAAATTGTTTTATTCAGGAGCATCTTAGTCTTCAAAATGAAATCTTTGCTCTTTAATACTTTAAAGAATTCTTTTGCAGCAGATATGCCCAGTGCAATACATTGTTCAATTTCATGACTGCTGTTTCCATAGATGTTGATTGTGGGTCCAAATAAAATGAAATTCCTGATAACTTCAATCTTTTCTCCATTTATTGTGATGTTGCTTATCGTTCCAGTTGTGAAGATTTTTGTTTTCGTTACATTGATTCATATTGAAGGCTGTGATCTGTGATCTTCATCAGTAAGTGCTTCAAGTTGTCTTCACTTTCAGCAAGGGAGGTTCTGTTATCTATGTGTTGCAGGTTGTTAAAGTCTTCCTCTAATCTGGATGCCACATTCTTCTTCATATAGTCCAGCTTCTTAGATTATTTGCTAAGTATAGAGATTGAATAAGTGTGGTGAAAAGATAAAACTTTGACCCACAATTTTCCTGATTTTAAACTGTGCATTATTCCCTTGTTCTGTTTGAAGGACTGCCTCTTGGTCTATGAGCACAATTAAATATTCTGGGAAATCTCATTCTGTGCAATGTTATCCATTATTTGTTATGATTCACAGAGTCAAATGACTTTACATAGTCAATAAAACACAGGTATACATCTTTCTGGTATTCTTTGCTTTCAGCAAAGACATCAGCAATGATATATGTCATTCCATACCCTTTTCTGAACCCAGTTTGAACTTTTGGCAGTTCCCTGTTTATGTACTGCTCCAAACATTTTTGAAAGATTTTCAACAAAATTTTATTTACATGTGATATCAATCTTTTTGTTTGATCATTTCTGCATTCTGTTGAATCATGTTTCTTTGGAATGAGCACAAATACAGATCTCTTCCAGTTAGCTGGCCAGGTAGCTGTCTTCAAGTTTGTTGGTATAAATATGTGAGCACTTCCAGCATTGCATTTGTTTGTTGAAACATCTCAATGGCTATTCCGTTAACTCCCGGAGCCTTGGCATTGGCCTATTCCTTCAGTGCAGCTTGAACATTTTCCTTCAATACCATTGGTTCTTGATCATATGCTGCCTCCTGAAATAGTTGAACATTGACCAATTATTTTTGGTACAATGACTCTGTGTATTCCTTTCATCTTTTTTTTTTTTTTTTAATTCCATCCCTTTTGATGCTTCCTTCTTGCTCAATATTTTGCCCATAGAAATATTCCCTTCAGTTTTACAACTCAAGGCTTCAATGTTTTCTTCATTTCTTTTAGCTTGAGAAATGACAAGTGTGTTCTTCCTTTTTGATTTTCTAAGAAATTACAATTACTACTTGTTTGAAGTGAGTTTTGAAAGAACATGAGTTGAGAGGAGCTTCTTCCCTTATTCTCAACAGGGCAAATTAAATTTGTATTTTTCCTTACACATGTCAATCTATCTCATGAGATGATTTCCTCACCTTCCCTGACCCCTCACTTTAACAAATATGGTGTCTTTTTCTAGCATTTCATTTTTCCTGATGATGTATACAAAATAAGCAAGGTGAAATCTCACTACCTTCACTTCTAAGTAGTACTGGCTATACTTCCTCCAAGATTATTTGTTCATTCTTTTTGGTAGTCCATTGCTAATTTGATATTCTTCACCAACATGACAATTCAAATGCAACAATTCTCCTTTGAGTTTCCTTTGTCATTGCCCAGTTTTCAGATGCATATGAGGTGAATGAAAGGTCATGGCTTGGGTCAGGGGCACTTTAATCATCAAAGTGATATCTTTGGTAAACAGTATTTATTGAACCTCACCACAGAATACATGCAGTCCTTCTTTGTGCTAACTCCAACTCAGCTCTCCTCAGAGTATATTTAATTTTGGTGCTACTTATATAACAGTGAAACTGGCTGTAAGGTTGTAGAGTGAAAGACATTCCTATGGCTTTTAGACTATTGTTTCTTGCATGCTTATACTTTTCCTTTGTGATTCATTTCCTATGACTATTTATATCCTGAATTGTTGGAGCAATTCAACACATTCCTTAAGGACTTTGAAGAGCTTTGATTTCTTTACTTTTTCATCACCTTAAGTCCTCTCATCTTCTGAAATATATAGTGTGTCTATAGAGTTAGTCCATTTACCAGCCTAACTTTACTAATTATCACTCTTCTCAATTCAGGTGGCTTTCGCATGTACTTTAGTTGAACAACCTGATCCATAAACCATGTCATTCACCCCGACAAGGGCCCATAGGACTGTTATCATGAAACTGCTTCAGGGACATTTTCACACTTCTGCATGATCTGGACTTTCTGAGTAAAGAAGCTACCACCTTGGGTAAATGGTGTTTGAATGAAAAATAGGACCTGAAATTTAAAGATGGAAATGTCCAGGAGCATTTAAAGACATCTCTTCTGGAGTCATTTATTTGCATTTCAAAGAAAGTAGAACTAGCTTCCATTACTGTCTTTCCCCATTGAGGATATGTTTCAATTCTAGAGCAACGGTCACTCTCTCCTGAGCTGCCCTCTATAAATTACAAGATTCATAATTTCAGAGATCCTTTCTTGTGGTATAAACCCCTGTACATGTGGTCTTCATAGCATTGACACTTGGGGAATTAGAGCATGGGGAATTGATGATAACTGCTAATCAAAATGTCATTGTATCAAACCCACCAGCTGCACCATCAGAGAATGATGTGTCATTTGCTTTCATAAAGATCACAGCTTTGGAAACTCTATGAGGCAGTTTTACTCTAACCTACAGGGTTGCTATGAGTTGAAATAGACAGGACTGCAAAGGATTTTCCTTTTGGTTATTCCATCAGCTCCTTCATTTCAAAACACATAATTTCACTTTCTAATTTTCATATAAAATAGAAATTACCAAGAAAAAGCTTTCATTTCCTGCTTCTCATGTATTTAGATATATCTGAAAAGTGAGATTCATCCTATATTATTCCAACAACCTAATCCAATTCACTTTAACTCCTTCTTGACTCTACCCTCTAAATCTCTCTTGGATACTTTTGATTTCCTTGCAAAACATTAATGTCATCTGCTCTTGACTTAGTTCAGGCCCACATCGCTACTGACCAACATTAATGAAGTAAACATTTGTAAACAGAAATTTTCAAAATGGAGGCACTCATGTGAAGACATACAAAATGAAGGGAGCAAAAAGATAGGATGTAACCGATTTGTTCCTGGAAATAATGTGTTTATGACTCCAATCATGTATAACAGAACCTCCTGGTGCCATTCTCCTAGGGAACATCATTACTGCCTCCTAACCAAATGTCTGACCTTTAACTATCAAAGGATTTTAAAACTGATGCTGCTTTCATCTATAGTAATACATTAACCCCAAAGATATTTCCTTTATTTTCCATGTATGTGGTAGTTAAAGGAGCTCTGGTGGTATAAAGTCTAAGTCATTTGACTGCTAACCAGAAGGCTGGCAGTTCAAATCCATTGGCCACTCCTCAGAAGGAAGATTGGACAACTACTTTTGTAGAGATACCACCTTGGAAACAAAAGGGGGGGTGGCCATGAGTCCAGTTGACTCCACAGCAGTGTATTTGTATTTGTTGTTGTTGTTGTTCGGTGGTAGTTAAAGTTGTATGTCAACTTGTCAGGGCTGTAGTTTTGAGAGGAGTGGTAGATGGATATTGTTATTCCCCATGATGAGACTGTAATCACCTTCATGTTGGATTCTGCAGTAAGCACCTAATCAATTGAAGGAGAGTTGCCTTTGGGGTGTGGTCTGCTTCCCGTATATATGCAGAAGCTTTGAGAAAGATCTCTGGCTCTTTGGCATCTTTGGTTCCTGCCTTTGGCCAAATCTTCATCTCTATTTCCTGGGCTTGAATCAGTGGCCTGCTGTGTTGTCTACTGTTTTTGGGGTTGCATCATTTCACCAGTTGACCTTGGGTTAATCACCTTAAGCAGCCAGTTAGGTACTATGCCATCACAGGTCCTGTACCTTGGGTTCATCACCCTAAGCAGCCAGCAGCTGCAAGAGTCAGAAGAACCCTCTAGTTTGCTCCAATGGTTCTGGAATGAGAGGCAAAGCTGAAGCCCAAAGTCCAGGGGCCTTCACCCAGACACTAGAGCTGGCACTCTGAATTCAGACTTCTAGCCTCCTACACTGTAAGAGAATAAATTCCTGTTTGTTAAAGCCATCCACTTGTGGTACTTCTGTTATAGTAGCACTAGAGAACTAACACAATGTATAAACTCCTCTCCCCCACACTGCACAAACAATGGAGTGTTTTGCACTTTCCCTTAGTGCTACTCAGCTCAATGTATATTATTCCACAATAAAACTCCTTTTTCTTTCAATCCTAATAGAGTGTGAAATTTTCTTCTTGACACATTTTAAAATAAAATTTAGCAAATGCTGATGATAAACAGAATTTGCAGAGTGGGGTCATAAATTATATTGTAAACATATATTTTTTCTGATAACAATTACTTTGTAATAAAATGACAAATGCTTATTTGCTGTGAACAAATTTGTTTTATTCTTCTGCTCTAAATAGATAGTGGTCTTAATCAAAATATTTATCCTATTAAACTTTTAATTATTTTACATTTAACCTGGAGATTCATTTATGAACTATGTTTCTGGAGTTCTTAATGCTAAGTACTTTATGAAAATACTTACTATTTTATAGTTTTGTTGATTAACTTACCAGAATTTGCTTATTATTTATTAGTAGTAATAACTTTAAATATTTCATAAATTAATAAAAATATTACAAACCTGGGATAATTAACATTTATCAAACAAAACAAGTTAAATTATATAATGCCGTTAGACTTCAGAATCCAAGGAAAGGATATGAAATTTCACATTATTATTCTAGAACTTCATTATTATTTTTTTTTTTACAAGTGTTGCCTTTATTTCAATGGTTCTAAATTAAATAACAAAAATATTAATATTTTCTATGCTATATCCCAGGATAAGGAGTTTTAGTGGTGCAGCGGTTAAGGTGTTCTGTGCTAACCCAAAGGTCAGTGGTTGGAACCCTCCAGCCACTCCTCTGGAGAAAAATAAGGCAATCTGCTTCCCTAAAGATTTACCACTTTGGCCTATGGCCCAGTTCTACTCTTGAGGCATCTTCAGGACACCTAGGATGCTAGGTACTGACCGGCCTAAGACCGCTTCTTATATTCCTCAAGATCAGCTGACCCACTTATGGAACATGGGGGAAAAAAAATACAAGGGGTCAGCAAAAGGTATTTTAAGATTAGAACTGGGTAGAGCTAGCCAGAAGTGGCCAGAGCTGCCTCTGCTTAGCCACATAAGTGCAATGTGGGGAATTCACCTGAAAGTGAACTTTTCAGGTCACAGGCAGAAAAACACATCCCATGGAAGACATGACACTACACCCCCACTAATGTTAATTAGTTCTTAGAATGAAAATATTTTCCATGTCATCAAATGTGTATGCATGACTTCTTTGTTTCAAAGTGTCTAAAAATGGAAATAAGCTGATGTTTGGGGGAATATGATTTGACATTGAGTCTTCTGAGTTCCTTGCTTGTGCACCTTCAATAAATACTCTTAGATCTCTTTATCTTGGTGTTCACCTTATTGGCATGGGAGCCACACTGGGTGGGCCCCTCTGGGTCAGTCCTATAGGGTTGTTAGGGAGCTCTGTTGGCATAGTGCCTAAGGCATTAGACTGCTAATTAGAAAGCTGGCAGTTTAAACCCACGAGCCAGGAAGATTGTGCAATCAACTTCTGTAGAGATACTGACTTGGAAACACAAGGAGGGGTTGCTATGAGTTGAATCAACTCCACAGAAGTGAGTTGTTTGTTTGTTTGTTTTTATAGAGTTGTTATGGGTTGGAGTCACTTTGATGGCAGGGGAGTGTTTTGGTTTGGTTTTAGCTGCATGGCAATGGCTGCATAATTAGGCAGCAGAGTTCTAAGTTAATGTCTAGAGAAAGAAGAGAATGTGTAATTCAATGCAAGCTTTTGCATGGGCAAAAAAGATGTTAAGGGAAAACATACGAGGAATCAAAAAAATGTGGATTGGGAGTCTGGGGAAAAGAGATAGTGGAAAAAAAATTCTAGTGTTGTAGTACTTGGAAAAAAATAATAGTGACTTCTAATATTTATTTGGAATCTATTTTTGTAATCTAAACTCATTTCAACTATATCAGTCCTAAATGTAAGGGTTGGTTTGATTTTGTGTATTTGTGTGGATGTTTAAGAAATGGGTTGGATTTCACATCTGAGTGGATAAAGTGAGGAATAGAAATAGCATTAATTGAGCAAAGAGACAATCCAGAAATGAAATAAAGTTATCCAAAGCAAAATCTCAGAAATTTAAGTTACATGGTAACTTACAATAAACATCATTATATTTTGAAAGAAGGTAGGCATTATTCTACTTTTCTTAGGTCTGAGGGAGCAAAGACATCTCCATTGACATCTCCATTATAAATAAATATAATACATAAAACACACACACATGAAGTATACATTTTTAACTATAGTCATTCATTCATTACTTAGTGTTTTACTGAATTACTTAGTAATTCAAGAAATAACTACTGAATATTTACTGAGTGCAAGATACTGGACTAAAGGTGTGAAATAAAAGGTAATTGAAACAATACCCATACCTTCAAAGAGCTCAACTAGAAACAGTGAAGTAAATAAAAAGTTGCAATGTGATAACATTAAAATATAGACATATAGGTTACACAAGCCCAGAAGAGGGAGAATCTTACTTAAGAAGTCAGAGAATGTTTCAGAGAGGTATTAATCTTTGAGCTAAGTAAAGAACATAAAGATAAGCAGGGCAATTTAAGAAGAATGAATAGTATGTGCAGAAAAAAAAAAAAAAAAAAAGAGCTGTGCAAAACATTGGTATGTTCCAGATGATCTAGAAGTTAACTGTGTCCAGAGCAAGGGGTGCACATGACACAGAAGCTGGAGATAATGCTGTGGAAACAGTGCTACCCAATAAATTGTAATGCCAGCTACAATTGCAATGCAAAATTTTTAAAAGCCACGTGAAAGGAAGTTAAACAAAATGGTGAAATTAATTTTAGTAATATATTTTTATTTACACATTTTCAAAATTTATAATTTAGACCTACAATCAGTACACAAATTATTGAGATAATTCACATTCTTTTTTTGTTGTTAAATGGGGATATTGAGATCCAGACTGTATTTTATATACATATATTTTATACTTAAGACTAGTCATATTTCAATGCATAAGGGGAACTCTGTTGGTGCAGTGGTTAAAGAATTTGTTTGCTAAACAAAGTGTAGGCAATTTGAACCCACCAGCCGATCCTTGTGAGAAAGATGAGGCAGTCTGCTTCTTTAAAGACTTAACAGCATTGGAAACCCTATGAGGCAGTTCCACTCTGTCCTATATTTTAGAATTTAGCTATGAGTTGGATTCGACTCAATGGCAGTGAGGTGTTTTGGTTTGGTTTTAGTCACATGGTGCTAGTGGCTGCCTGATTAGCCAGCAGAGTTCTAAGTTTAGGTTGCAAAGGTTGCATCCTGTTGTTCTCAGAATCATAGATTAATTATATATATATATATATATATATATATATATATATATATATATATATAAATTAAAACTATGTTAAAATAAACTGAAATAAAATAAAAATGATTTGCCAACAATGGAATGAAAACTCCTTTCCCATTACAAGAGAATCACTTTTAGTTTACTTTAATTTTATATATATTGTATAGATACATAAATATGTGCAAATACAGCTCTAGTTACAAACTTCTCAAGCTTATAGCTGTTATAATTTGTAAGACCTATGTAGGTGGACCTTCATATAAAACCAATGAAAAGCTAATGATTAACATAAATTTGATATTCTTAATAATATTATTTACTTAAATATAATAATACTTGAATCACAGATCAAATGTTGGCTTATCCATGAAGATTCTACTGAGTTCAACAAGTCACATACTGATTTAAATTAATGCAAGAGCTTTGCTAATACACCACATCATGATATTATTTGTTTTTGCTATATAAGAATGGACCTTGTTTGCACAATCATGAATTTTTTTAAAGAAAAATTGTTAACCTGAGAATTAAAATTGTTCAAATGTTGTTAATGTGGTTTTTACAACAAACTCAAGCACTGATTTCTTTTGTGAGTTACTGGTTGTATGAGAGTTCATTCAGATAATCCACATAAATATTATGGTTTCTTTTGTTGTTGCTGTTGTTAGGTGCCATCAATTGTGTCCAACTCATATTGATCTCAGGCACAGCAGAACAAAACACTGTCTAGTCCTGTGTCAGCCCCATGATCCTTGAATACCTGTGCCCACCATTGCAGCCACCATATTAATCCATCTACTTGCGTGTCTTCCTCTCTTTCATTGCCCCTCTACTTCGCCAAGCATGATATCCTTCTCCAGAGAATGGTCTCTTCTTACAACATGTCCAAAGCAGATGAGAGGAAGTTTGGCCATTCTTGCCTCCAAAGAACTTTCTGGATGAACTTCTTCCAGGATGGATCTGTTCTTTTAGCAGTCCATGGTACTTTCAGCATTCTTCACCAACACCACAACTCAAAAGCTTAACTCTTCTTCGGTCTTCCTTTTTCATTGTCCAGGTCTCACATGCAGATGAGGCAATAGAAAACACCATGGCTTGTGTCAAGCACACCTTAGTCTTCAAGGAAACATCTTTGCTCTTCAGCATTTGAAAGAGGTCCTTTGCAGCAGATTTGCCCATTCCACTGCTAACCAGAAGGCTGACAGTTCAAACCCACCAGCCACTCCTTGGAAGGAAGGTTGGGCAATCTACTTCCATACTGATACTGCCTCACAAACCCAAGGAGTGGTCGCTGTGAGTCAGATCTGGCTCAATGGCAATGAGTTTGGTTTTTGGTTATATGACATCTGATATCCTGACTGCTGCTTCCACTGGTGTTGATTGTTGAACCAAGTAATATGAAGACCTTGACAACTTCCATCTTCTCTCCATTTATTGTGATGCTGTTTATTGGTCCCAGTGTTAGGATTTTTGTTTTCTTTATATTGAGGTGTAATCCATACTGCAGGCTGTAGTCTTCAATCTTCATCAGTAAAAGTTTCAAGTCATCCTCACTTTCAAAGAGCAAAGTTGTGTCATCTGTATAACACAGGTTGTTAATGAGTCTTCCTCCAAACCTGATGCCATGTTCTTCTTCATATAGTCCATATTCTCAGAATATTTACTGTGCATATAGATTGGTGAAAGGACACTACTCTGATGCACTTTCTTTTTGATTTTAAACCATGCCGTGTCCTCTTGTTCTCTTCAAACAACAGCCTCCTGGTCTATGTACAAATTCCTCATGAGCATAATTAAGTATTCTGGAATTCTCATCCTTCTCAATGTTATCCATAATTTGTTATGATCCACACAATCAAATGCCTTTGTATAGTCAATAAAACACAAGTAAACATCCTTCTGGTACTCTGCTTTGAGCCAAGATCCATATGACTTCAGCAAGAATATCCCTTATTCCACATCCTCTTTTGAATCAAGCTTGCATTTCTGGAAGTTCTCTGTCAATATACTGCTACAACCATTTTTGAATTATCTTCAGTAAGATTTTACTTGCGTGAGATATTAATGATATTGTTCAATAATTTCCACACTCTGTGAGATCACCTTTCTTTGGAATGGGCACAAATATGGATCTTTTCCAGTCAGATGGCCAGGTAGTTGTCTTCCAAATCTCCAGGCATAACTGACTGAGTGTCTTTAGTGCGACACCCGTTTGTTGAAACATCTCAGTGGATATCCTGTCAATTCCTAGATCCTTGTTTTTCGCCACCTCCTTCAGTGCAGCTTTGACTGCTTCCTTAAATACCATTGGTTCTTGATTATATGCCACTTCCTGAAATGGATGAACATCAACAAATTCTTTTTGGTACAGCGACTCTGTGTGTTCCTTCCATCTTCTTTTGATGTTTCCTGCATCATTCAATATATTGCCCATAGAATCTTTCAATATTGCAACTCAAGGTTTAAATTTCCTCTTCAGTTCTTTCAGCTTTAGAAATGCCAAGCGTTTTCTACCCTTTTTATTTTCCAACTCTATGTCTTTGCATATTTCATTATAATAATTGAGTTCATCTTTTCAAGTTGCTCTTTAAAATCTTCTGTTTAGCTCTTTTATCTTGTCATTTCTTTCATTTGTTTTAGCTACTCTCTATTCAAGGGCAAGTTTCAGAGTATCTTCTGACATCCATTTTGGTCTTTTCTTCCTTTCCTGTCTTTTTAATGACCTTTTGCTTTCTTCATGGATGATGTTCCTGACATCATCCCACAATTTCTTTCATTTTTGGTCATTGGTCTCATCTGTTCAGTCATCTATTCTTTAAATGGTCTCTAAAATCAGGAGAAATATAATCAAAGTCGTACTTTGGCTCTCATGGACTTCTTTTAATTGTCTTCACCTTCTTTGGTGAAGCATCTGTTCATATCTTCTGTCCATTTTTCAAATTGGATTGTTAGTCTTTTTTATATTGAGGTACTGGAGTTTCTATAAATTTTAGAGATAAATCTTGTCTGATATGATATTGCCAAATACATATTTCCCATTCTGTGTTGTTGTTGTTGTTAAGTGTTGTTGAATTCACTCTGACTCATAGTTACCCTATGTACAACAGAACGGAACACTACATGGAACTGTGTCAGCCTTACAATCCTTGCTATACCTGAGCCCATCTTTGCAGCCACTGTGTCAATATATCTCATTGAGGGTCTTCCCCTTATTCCTTGATCCTCTACTTTACCAAGCATGATTTCCTTCTCCAGGGAATGGTTCCTTCTGACAACATGACCAAAGTAGATAAAGTCTGATCACTGTTGGTTCCAAGGAGCATTCCAGCTGCACTTCTCCCATTCTGTAGGCTCTGTTTTTACCCTTTTAGAGAAGTCTTCTGATGCATATAAGAATTTAATTCTGAACAGGTCCAAACATCTAGTTTATCTTCTGTTCTTTGTGCATCTTGGGTTATGCTTGATAGTCTATGTATGTCATAAGTCTGGGCCCCTAAGTTTGCCCTTATCTTTTCTTTGGTGGACTTTATAGTTTTAGGTTTGATGTTTAAATCTTTGATCCATCTGGAGTTAGTTTTTTGTATGGTGTAAGGAATGGATCTTGTTTCATTTTTTCTGCAAATAGATATCCAGGTTTGCCAGCATCATTTGTGAAAGAGACTATCTCTTCCCCCTTTAATGGATTTTGGCTCTTTTGTCAAAGATCAGGTGACCACAGGTCAGTGGATCTATTTCTGGGTTCTCAATTCTGTTCCCCTGACCTACGTGTCATATGAAGCTGATTTGACAACTGGAGCTGTAGTAGGCTTTGAGATCTGGGAGTGAGACATCCTATTTTGTTCTTCTTCAGTAAAGTTTTGCTTCTCTGAGGTCTTGGTTTCTGGGTGCATCATGCATGATATGTGTTAATCATTGGCTGTTTTTTACTGTTGTTGGTTCTCTGTCTGAAGGACTCCCTTTAGCAACTCTTGTAAGGTTGGTATGGTTCAAACACATTTCCTTAATTGCTGCTTATCTGGAAATGTCCTAATTTCACCGTTACTTTTAAGGGATAATTTTGCTGGGTATATAAGTCTTTGTTGGAATTTTTTTTTTTTTTTTCTTTAAAAGCTTTATATTTTTTTTCCCTTTGCCTTCTCACCTGCATGGTTTCTGCCAATAAGTCAGAGCAAAGTCTTATTGGTTGCCCTTTATATGTAATTTTTTCTTTTTCCCATGCTACTTTGAGAATTCTTCCTTTGTCTTTGATTTTGGTGAGTTTGCTGATGATATGTCTTGGTGAGTTTTTGGGAGGTTTTATCCTGTTTGGGGTTCATTGAAATTCTTGAATGGATATGTTCTTATCTTTCACCATATCAGGAATTTATCCAACAAATCTTCAATAATTTTCTCTTTGGTTTTATTTGTCTCTTCCTGATCTGGAATTCCAATTACACATTGGCTATTCCTCTTGATAGTATTCCATATGAATCTTAGGCTTTCTTCATATTGTTTTGATCCTTTTTTTTTCTGATTTATCCCTTAACAAAGTAGTATTGAGGCATTTTTCTTCAATCTCTTTAATTCTGTCCTTCATTGATTTGATTCTGTTCCTTTGCCCATTCAATGTGTTATCTATTTCTGAAATCTTGGTATTAATCATCTGGATTTCTATTTATTGTTTTTGTATCATTTACAATTATTTATTTATTTGGTCAATTTGTTCTTGTATGGTTTTCCTAAATTGTTTTAGAGTTTTGTTAGTGTTTTCCTTGATCTGTCTCTCAATCTGTTGAAGGTACCCACATATAATTCTTTTCAATTCCTAATAAAGCAGTTCCAATGGTGCTTCTTCCTTGGGAATGTTTTCTGGGTTTGTGTCCTGGTACCTTGCTTCTATTATTTTATCTTGCTTCTTTGTGTGGACTGTGATGGTCTGTTGTCTCCAAGACATTGTGGTATTGTTGTATTCATATTTAATCTGTGGCTGTATATTAGTGTGATTTGTGCAGATTTTTTTTTCCTTTATTTTGTTTTCATATATCTGTGTGAATAGGGCACTGTGCTCCTCTACTCACTAGTTGTTAACACTTAGCCACTTACCACATGTTTCCTGGTGGGTGTGATAGAGAATGAGAACGCATGCAAAAATCTCTGTTAGCTGTTCTCAGGGAACAATTGAGGGTGAGTTGAGATGTTATTGGGTGCCATCTGTCATTGATCAGTTGTTGCAAAAGCAAATGTTGGCCCTCACTCAGTGGGTGGGGCTGCAGTAGTTGCAGGTGTGATTAGGTTGTGTTGCAATGGTTACTGTCTCCCATTCAGTTAGATAAAAAAAAAATAAATAAATCACCAAATAAATAAATAAAAACAAGAGAACAAAACCACATGAACAAATGGGAATAATTACAAAATAAATTTTAAAAATTCAATAAATGAGAATAAAAATATTCAAAATACATTATAAATGCATAAAAGAAAGATGAGAAAAAAAGAAAAAAAATATGTCTAGGGAGGGAGGAATGAGAGAAAAGAGCAAGAGTAAAAGAATAGTAAAGAAAAACTTGGAAAACTTCAAAAGAAAAACAAGGATTGGGAAGAAAGACAAAACAAGAACCAAGAAAAGAGAAGAGGAAAAAAATGAAACAAAAAACAGAGAAGAAAGGAGGAAGATAAAAAGAATAATTTAAAAACAAACAAACAAAAAAAAATTATGGGAGCAGCACCCAGGCTCTGTCAAGGCACATACTGGGATGGAATTCTTGCTGATCAAGAAAATGGTTTGAGGCAAGTGATGGCCGTACCTCTGATCACTAAGAGAGTGTGGGGTACAACAGTCATAAGGGAATATTGCACCTTTCCAGTCCTCACCCTCTCTGGTCCATTTGCGTGTGCTGTCCTAGGTAAGTGAAGCCTATTCTTAGGTCACTGTCCAGGTAAGAATGCCACTTGCATACATTCAAAATATCTGCACCCTGAGGACAGCCACAGACAGTCCACAGGTCTGTTTTTCTACTTCTTTGCTGTTTTCCTTTTATGTTGTCAGGCACCAATGCAGTCTTTGCCCACATTGTCCTTAGTGAGTAAAGACAATTCTTAGTTGCTAGTGGGAAATATCTAAATTGTCTGTGCCCTCACAACAGCTGGCAATCTGAGGCTATAAATGTCTCCTTACTCACAATTTTCATTCAGGTTCTTCTATTAGTCGATATTTCATGCACTTCTTTATCCTTCCCTTCAAAGCTCAGGACTCCAGGATCATCTTCTGTAACAGGTTCAATTGCTTTCTTACTGCTTTGTTGCAGAGGGTCTGTATAGCTTGTTTGTCTATTAGGTCATCTTGCTGGAGTTCGTAATTGATTATTTGATTAAAAATATTTTAT
This sequence comes from Orycteropus afer afer, assembly GCF_000298275.1. Classification (NCBI taxonomy): domain Eukaryota; kingdom Metazoa; phylum Chordata; class Mammalia; order Tubulidentata; family Orycteropodidae; genus Orycteropus; species Orycteropus afer. Next base: position 1,667,325 of record NW_006921812.1, on the reverse strand, counting down.
TTGCAGAAAGTGTCTAGAAAGCTAGTAGCTCTGGTATGGATTTAATCTTACTAATATTTAGGATACAAATTAGCTTAAATATTCTTTGTGTTTGCATATATGTACATGATTTTGACCATTCAGAAATGGTTAAATGTTAAAACTATATATATATATTCAGAAATGAAAAGTGAATAAAACACAGATGGATATATTATTATTGGTTTGTTTGGTACATGGAGCATTTTGTAATAAATTTTCCCCCAGCCAGGTGAGGTTTTCAAGAAATAATTTGATTTTAGAAGTGAATGTGTAATTAATATATTCAGGAAATGATGATGTTTGTGATATTGTAATATTGAGCTTTATACAAGCAAATATTGATGTGGATATTTTCTGCATACTTAGGATATTGTCTTCAATGTTTCCACAATGAAATGGATCAGTGTCAATAGCAAACACGTAAAATTTGATTATAAATTTATTAGATTAAAATATCTTTTAATTTTATATTACTATACAAATTCATGTAGCAAGTATAATTAAACAGTGACTTAAAACTACATTTGAACTCATCAAAATACCAGTTCCTAATGATGAAAATCAAGTGCATGTATCATTGAATGAATAAATTAATACTTTGAGCTCTGAGCTGATTTTAATAGATAAATTGCCCTTTATGGTAAGTAAGATTACTTTATTGTATATTTTTGTGAGAAAGTTTTAGACTTTTAGTTAAGTTGATTTTCTAAATCACCTTTTTTTTGCCCTTAATACATTAAAAAAAATAGTGTTTGATAGCACTGAAACATTCATCCATTCTTTCAGTAAGTACTCTTTCAAATCTATTTTCTGAGCTTGTTCAAGGTGATTAACATATAATGGTAAATGAAACCAAGTCCTAATACCATGGAGATTTTTTTTATTGTTTTGCATATGATAGTCAATACTGAAATAAATAATTCCAGTATTTCTGATGGTGATAAATGCTCTGGGGAAAGATAAAGCAGAGAAAAGGCCTAGGAGGTACTAGGGTAGGGGTTAGGGTTGGAAAGTTAAATAGCATGGCCAGAGAAGTTGTCTTTTAGAAAGTACAATTTGAGCGAAGTCCTAGAATAGATAAGAAAACATATATTTGTGTGTATGTGTAGTGAAAAATATAATAGGTAGACGAAATAGAATGTGCAAAGGCACTCAAGAGGGAATTTGTCGAGTGTGCTCAATAAATAGCAAGACATGACTGAGTGGATGGTAGAATAATAGTAAGTGAGGTGATCAAAAAATAATAAAAGGAAAGTACATTATAAAGGGCTCCCTAAGACATTTTAAAGGAGCTCTGGTAGCGTAGTGCCTAAGGCATTTGACTGCTAGCCAGAGGCTGGTGGTTGAAACCCACCAGCCACTCCTCAGAAGGAAGGTTGGGCAATCTACTTCCATAGTGATACAAGGAGGGGTTGCTATGAGTCAGGTCTGACTTGATGGCACATAGCAATAACAACAAGACATTTTAAAGGAGCTCTGGTGGCAGAGTGGGTAAAGCATTTGGCTGCTAACCAGAATGTCAGTGGTTCAAACCTGCCAGCTGTTGCTCAGGAGGAAGATGAGGCAGTATACTTCTGTCAAGATTTTACAGCCTTAGAAACCCAATGAGATCATAAATGAATCAGAATCAACTCTATGGCAGTAGGTTTGAAGGCATTATAATAGCTTTAACTTTTATTGTATGGAGATGGGATGGCATTGGAGGGTTTGGGGCAAAGGAATAATGTCATCTGACTTGTTTCTAAGGAATCACTCTGAACTGGTGTTGAGAATAGGTGATAGTGGAGAAATGACTGAAGCAGAAAGACAAGTGGATGGCTATTGCAATAACCTACAGATATGATAACAATGGTGTGGACCAGGATGTTTGTGGTGGAGATGTCATCAAATGGTCAGTTTCTGAGAAACTTCACAGAATCAAGAGGATTTTCTGACAGGTTGGCTGTTAAGTATGACACCAAGGTTTTAGCTTAGTCACTTAGAAAGATGTAGTGGCCATCTACTAAAATAAGGAAGAGTGGGGGAAGAATGAGTGGAAGGGCAAGTTTGAAATGACTGTGAGACTTCTAAATGGAAAGACTGGGTAGACAATTAAAGTTACAAATTTGGAGGCTGGGAGAGTGATCTGAGTTAGGGGCTTATTTTTGGGAGTTGTCAGCATGGAGGTGGGTTTTCAGGCAATAGACCTAAATGAGATTACGAAGAAAATGAGTGAGATATAGAAGAAAAGAGGAATATTGGGCTTATCCCTAAAATTCTCAAATCAAAGGAGGAAATGGAGAGCAATATCAAGAAGCATACTGGGAAGAAATGACCAGAGAGTTAGAAGGAAACTAGAATTACCTAGAGGCTAAGTTAAGAATATGTCAATAAAACCCACGTCAGATGAAAAATGGGAATTCATTCAGTTGCTAACTTTGAAAGGAGCCCTTATGGCCCAATAGTTAAATGCTTGGCTGCTAAGCAAAAGATTACTTGTTCAAACCCATCAGTGACTCTGCAGGAGAAAAGGCCTGGTAATATGCTCTTGTAAAGATTATGGGCTAGGAAACCCTGTGAGGCAGTGCTTCTCTGACCTGAGTCAGAATTAACTCGAGGACACACAACAACAATAACAAACAAGCCAACTTTCATAAGGGCAATTTTGAGTGAAATGAAAGGTGCAACAGCCATCATGGAAAGACTACAGGGCAAATGGAAATACAAAACTAGAGAGGCAGTACAGGGAAGTAAACATTGAAAAGTTTCACTATAAAAGTAGAGAAGAGAAATGGAAGGTTCTCTGAAGGACATATGGAAGCAAGAAGTTTGTATTTTATTTTTCAAAGACTGGAAGAACTAAATATCGTTGGTAAACTACTTGAAATCATTTGGTAGAGACTAGTGAATAATAATGTAGCAGAATTAGGAGACAATAACTCGTGTCATGTCCTTGTGTGGATGAGAAGAAATAGTGTATGGGGAGTACTTGTCTTAGAAGACAATTCATATATAGTAACAGAAGAGTAGGAACAAGGGACAAGTAGATTGGTTGCAGATGGCAGAAATTTATTCCTGATTTCTCCTTTCATTTCATTGAAATGAAGAACAAGATTATTAGCTGAGAGTGAGGACTCAGGAGGTAGAATTAGATTCCAGAATAGAATGAAAGTAAGAAATAGATTTCTAGGAGCGTAGGGGATTTAATAGAATTAGTGAAAAGTATTTTTATTGCTTGGCATCACTAAAGAGCACATTTGATACTAGAAATTATTAATTTAAAGTAAGATTAGTCACTATGGTTGGTTATTATTCTTTGACCATGTTGAGCTGCATGGGTACAGGTGAGGTATATGCAAAGAGAAGTATTTAAGTAGAGCTGAGGTTTTGCTAAGTGAATATGATAAATGATAAGAGGAGTAAGGTGTTAAAAGTTGGTGATTAATTTTCCACTTACATTATTCATCTAGTAATCAACTATTCTAATATTATTATTCTTTAAATAATATCGATGGCTCAAAATGCAACAATATAAAGGTGTATAAACAAGAATGAATAAATTCACATTATAACCCACTACAATTTCACATCCCAGGGGTAGCCACTATCAATAGTTTTGAGTCTATATTTTTAGACATTTTCTATGAATATATAAACAGGTAGAATTTTTTAAACCAAATATTGCTTCACACTATTCATGTGGCTCTGGTACTTACTTTTCCAATGAACAATATATCACACTCACACTTCCATGCTGGTACTTAGAGATCTATCTTGTTCTACAACTACATAACGTTCTACTATATTGCTGAACCATGATTCATTTAAATAATCACATTTTGATTTAGGTTGCTTCTAGTTTTTGTTATTGGGTGTGATGCATAAATGAACAACCTTGTTTACAGAAGTTTATTAGTTTATTAGTCCTTGCATTATTTCTCTAATGTGGATTACTAGAAGGGGAATTGCTCAAAAATAAGTCTCTTTCATTGCTTCTACAAAATGAAAAGTTACAAAGAATTTAACAAGTAATTGTTCTTCTATAGCCTCATCAGATATTAACGGTAGATAATTTAATATATATATTTATTAACTTCTGAAGAATTTGAGTATTAGTTTTTAATTGACATTGTGAAAATTATGAAATATTTAAATATGCAAAAAATTACACAACAGACATCTAGTACTGCTGAAATTAAAACAATTTTAATCTTTGGCCATGTTTCTTTCAAGTTTCTGGGCTTTTTTTCTTAGGGAAATATAATTCCTATATCAAATTTAATTCTCTCCTTATTTCCTTCATTTCTCTCCCTCACACATTATCCTGTGTAAATATTATGCTTAAGAAGTTTTCCTTCTTGTTATTTGCTGTGGCATCGATTCCGACTCATGGCGACCTATGTGTGCAACGTAGAACTGCTCCATAGGGTTTTTCAAGGCTGTGACCTTTTAGAAGCAGATTTCCAGGTCTGACTTCTAAAGAGCCTCTGAGTAAATTCAAATCCAAACAGCTATTCTTTTTGTTAGTAGTCAAACGCTTAACCATTTGTGTCACCCAGAGTCTCCTTGAAGTTTTTCTACTTATCACATATACTTTACATAGCTATCTTTCTATTGTCTTCTTTATCTACTAATATGTAGGCATCATGGGCAGAAGAATTTGTGTCTATTTGGTTCAATATAAATCCCCAGTGGTTAGAAAGAAGATGGCACAGTTATGTAGGTATTCAATAAATAATTATCAAATAAATAACAAGTGGATTAGTTATGGATAACTGTTCTTACTCATGGTGTTATATTTTTACTACAAATAGAAATATCTGTAATAATATATTATTTTGTATTTTCTGACAATCAATATAAATTATATCCTACTTTATGTTTTCTTTTGCAAATTTATTTATGGTTGCAGTGTAGCAAATCACTTAGTGTGGCTTTTCTACCCATAAGTCTTTGTAAACTCCAAGGTGGGATTTTCTATGAGCAACTTAGGAGCTCCTGATTGCTGAAGTTGTCCACCTGGAGTATTTCTGTTGGGAGTGGCACAAAACAATGTTCTGGAAAGTTCCCACTCTCTCTCAGGTGCTTAGAGTTCTGATGTTATAATTGGCTAGTTTGACCACCCTGCCGGGCTCAAAAAGAGGCCTCCTAGAGGCAGAACTCTGACTGCTAGTTGAGGAAGACATGCTGCTGAAAGAGATGTGCTCCTGAGACATGCATTGCTGGGAAAGAGACACAAGAGACATGCATTGCTGAGTGAGACACCGAGGGACCAGCACTGCTGGGAAAGAGACTGTGAGAGACTGTTGGCTGAGGGATGGTGGGCTGGGAGAGAGACTGAGCATTTTTCCTGAACTTGAATTGTAGCCCGTGGTGCTTCCCTAATAAACCCCATAATCTGTGAGCTCCGTGTGGCCACTGCAGCGAATTATCGAACCCAAGAGAGAGGTGGTGGGTGCATTGGGAGGAATGATTGGAGAAAGGGCTGGAGGGAGGCAGCATGTCTGGCCTTGCAGTAATAGGCCATGGGTTACTGCTGGTAATCCTGTCTTCCTCTTACAGGGTTAGAGGAGGTTGGAAGATGTGGCCCCCTTGTCCTTTGTGCAATGGTTTAATATTATATTTTTGAGACCTCACTCACTCACTCACTCACTGACATGGAGTTGGATCCGACTCATAGCGACCCCTCCTTTGGTTTCCAAGGTGGTATAACTACAGAAGTATATTGCCCATCCTTCCTTCCAAGGAGTGGCTGGTGGGTTTGAACCTCCAGCCTTCTGGTTAGCAGTTATGTTAATGCATTTAATTTGGGTCATTCATATAAATTGCTCAATAGTATTACATGAAGGATCTGTGTTGGTGCAATGGTTAAGCACTTGGCTATTAACTGAAAGGTCAGTCCAGCAGCACTTTGTAGGACAAAGATGTGGCAGTCTGCTTCCTTAACGAGTACAAGGTTTAGAAATTTGGGGGAAGTTCTGCTCTGCCCAGTTGCTATAAGTAAGAATCAACTCAACAGAAATTTTTTATTTTATTTTATTTTTATTGCATGAAAGTCATTAAAATGATATTTACATTCCCTTACTAGGTTATTTTCACTTGGGAAATTTCTCACTTTTTCATTTATAAATGATATTGACACAAATATGAGAAACTACTAGGTCATAGGGTACACAAATTTTTAAACTATATTGATACTGCTAAATTTCTCTTAAAGGTGGTTTGTATTAATTTATATTGTTCCAGATTTTCTGCTTCTGTGCACCTTGATCAATTCCTTTTATTATTCAAATTGTACCAAGCTGATGACAGTAAAATTATATGTTATTGTTGTTTTGTCTCATTTTCCTGATTAAGAGTAAATTTGAGTATCTTTTCATATTTTTATTGCCTATTGAAGAGTTTCTTTTTAAGAGCCTGTTTTTATCTCTTTTCCTTTTCTCCTCTATTTTGCTACTCTTTCCTATTGATTATGCACACACACACACACACACATACCTATATATCAGTATTTAGCTAACTAGGTATGTGGCAAAACCTGGAACACGTGTAAGTCAGAAACCTTTTAGATAAAGAAAATTAAAATATTTTCCACTGTGAGAGAGTGATTGAAAGGTAATAAGCTGCACACTGTCAAAGGCAGAAAACTTGCAAGACCCAAAAAAAGAAGATAGAACCCTTGAGTTCTGGTTCTTAGAGATTTCATTCTGGAACTCAAAAGGGACTGCCTTGTTTTTTTCGGGTCTCACAAGTTTTCTGCCCTTGATGTGGTTCAGCTTACCATTTTTCTTTCACTGTCTATTAAAGGAAAAAATTTTAGCTTTGCGTCTTTGATGGGTTACTGACTTACACAGCTTC
>NW_006921812.1:1657496-1660112 GCF_000298275.1 Orycteropus afer afer | reverse complement strand
TATATATAATTGTCAAAGTTGAGTGTCAACGGGCCATGGATCTCAGTGGCTTGGCCACTTGATGTAGTTTGGCCATTAGGTAATGATGTAGTTATCTCTCGTGATGAGATCTGATATAGTGCAATCCCCTCCATAATGAGATCTGCTTTGAACAGTCAATCAGTTGAAAGGGAATTTCCATGGAGATGTGGCCTGCTTCCAATATATATGGTATGGCTTTTCTAGCCATAAGTCTTTGTAAATTCCATGGTGGAATTTGCCATGAGCCACTGAGGAGCCCCTGATTGTTAAAGTTTTCCACCTGGCGTATTTCTGTGGTGAGTGGCATAAAGCAATGTTCTGGGAAGTTCACTCTTTCTCAGGTGTTTAGAATTCTGTTATTATGATTAGTTAGTTTGGCCACTCTGCCAGGCTCAAAAGGAGCTCACCTAGAGGCAGAAGGAGTCTCTCTGACTGCTGGCTGAGAATGGCATGCTGCTGAGAAAAACACACTCCTGAGAGACACGTGCTGCTGAGAAAGAGACACCAAGAGACACAGATTGTAGCCTGTTGCTTCCCTAAAAAACCCCATAATCTGTGAGTTCTGTGTGGCCGCTGCAGCAAATTATCAAACCCAACGGAGAGGTGGTGGGTGCTGCGAGAGGAATGGTTGGTTGGTGTCAGGGCTGGTGAAAGGGCTGAAGGAAGGCAGCATATCTGGCCTTGCAGGGATAGGCCTTGGACTGCTAATGGTGATTCTGTCTTCCTCTTGTGGGGTTAGAGAAGGTCAAAAGATGTGGCCTCTGGCCCTTTGGCAATGGGCATTCTGGCTAGTTTCTCTGAATTTTTGCTTGATCTGGATTCTGTATCTGGCTTTCATCATCTGATCTCTACGTCTTTGGACTTGAACCAGCAGCCTACCATACTGCCTACTGACCTTGAGATTTATTAACCTCCAAAGCATGTGGGCCGGCAGCCTGTACTGATCTCGGATTTGAATTATTTAGCCCCTATATTTACATGAGTCAAGAGAAGCCTCCAGTTTGATGTTTGACCCATGGACTTGGGACTTGCAAGTCTCTACAACTGCCTAAGACAATTTTTGATATGAATCTGTCTACATATATTTTGGTTCTCTGTTGTTGTTGTTGTTGTTATGTGCCGTCGAGTCAGGCCTGACTCATAGCGACCCCTCCTTGGGTTTCCAAGGCAGTATCACTATGGAAGTAAATTGTCCCATCTTCCTTCCGAGGAGTGGCTGGTGGGTTTGAACCACCAGCCTTCTGGTTAGCAGTCAAGTGCCTTAGACACTACGCTACCAGAGCTCCCTTTGGTTCTCTATGTACACTTTAAAAAAAGATACCATAAGTGGATGGGTTTAAGAAACAGGGGATTATCCACTTTGATATGAAAAGCAACAGAGTCAATTCAATTCAATATGTTGGACACCTACAATGTGCTCTCAATGGACACAGAGATGGAGCTGACATCATCTCCATCAGGCAGAGCCCAGAATTATATGGGGGTTAAGTTGGACCTAATATGTGATTACACTGTGCTAGAAAACATTCCAAAGGGGTGGACTCATCCTGTTACAAAGGACCAGTTGGTAGGAGGAGTAAGATCTCTGGAAAGTGTATGTGTCACTGGGTTCAAATTCTGGGTCTGCCACATAGTGGTGTAACCCTGGGCAAAATTCTTCTTTGGGCCACAGTTATCTCTTTCATATAGTAGAGACAAGGGTAGTGAGAGGGTAATGATGAAGACAAGACATAAGCATGTCAAGTGCTGACATGTGTCTGGCCTTCTTCAAACATGAGTCATAAATGACTTCACTGAGTATTTTCATAGAGGGATATTTCAGGGGCAGGAATTCATAGGAAAGAACACAGGGAAGAGGTAACTACAGAGAAGAAGTCAGAAGAGAACTGTTGCATTGTGGGGAATTGTAGTCAATGTCATGAAACAAAATGTGTATGAACTGCTGTATGGAAAATGAATTTGATCTGTAAACTTTCACCCAAATCACAATAAAATTTTTTAAAAAAGCAAAACACAATGAAACAGTAAAATACCAGGGGATTATCTCTTACAGTTTAAGAGGCTAAAAGTCTGAGTTCAAAGTGCTAGCTCTAGGGGCTGGGTTAAGACCCCTAGACCTTGGGAATCAGTTCTGCCTCTTCTCCTGGCCCACTGAAGCGGAAAACTTTTCTTAAGTCAGGGAGCTCCTGGCTGCTGAAGCTGATAAATCTAAGGTCAACAAATAAAATGCTATAGTCTCAAAATTATTAAGCAACATCGCAGGCCACTAGTTCAAACCCAGAAAGAGTCTCAAGATTGGCAGACAACATGGCAGGCTATTAACTGATTACTCGGCCACATGTAGGATCCAAATGTGCCGAGAAGCTCAGAGAACTTTCTCAAAGAACTTTATTATATACTGGAAGCAGACCACATACTCAGCAGCTCACAGAAGATTACAACATGGAGTTGATTACCAGTCTCATCATTGGAATAACTACATCCAGCTGCTTAACTATTCAAAACCAGGCCCAGCCAAGTGGATACATAATCTTAACTACCAAAACATGTGTACACACTTCACTGATTTTGCTTCTTTTTTTTTTTTCTTTCTTT
>NW_006921812.1:1633813-1653521 GCF_000298275.1 Orycteropus afer afer | reverse complement strand
TTTAGTTTCACTCCCCATTTGCCATCCCCAACCCTAACCCAGTCTCCTCCCCTCCCTGTCCAGTAACCCTCCCCGTCATGTCCCTCATAATTATGTACTCCTGTGTGTCCTGCATTTCTTTCATGCAAATGTTGCCTCTGGTGCCTCATGGTCGATTGCTCCAAAGGATGCATTTCCATAGAGTATGTGGGTGCATCACCTTGGGTTGAGTGGTCTACAGGTACATTTTATTTACTATTGGGCTGAGAGCCAGCCCATGGGAGTAAGCTTTATTCCAGGCCCAGAATATATCCCAGGACCATAATATCACCAGACTCCATCTGACCAGTAATTTTGGTCATTATTGAGTTTTTGGATTTTGTTCCACGTTTTTCCTCCCACTCTATCCAGGATCTACAGATTTGATCCTTTCCTGAGTGGTTGGCAGAGAACCCAGGCAAAGACATCTCATACCAAAAAATGGTTCTAGAGAAACAATGTCATAAGGATGAGTTTTCTAAAATCTGACTAGTTTTAAAGGCACTGATGACTTTTCCTTCACTACTAAAGAGGGCACTGCTAAACCATGTCATGAAGTGGCTATACTAATAGGCAAAATATCACCACCAGTAGGTCAAGTACTAGTGAGAAGCAAGGCTCTAAGTGATCATGTTTGATACTTTTCTGTAATTTAGTCAGAATGAGAAGTATAGGAAAACTAGTTGATTGGTCCTACTTACACTAGACAAAGTGGTTAAAGAAAGAGATTAGCTCATAGCTTCAGAGTAAAAGTTCAAGTGTCACATAAAAGACCTCAAATGTACCAGTTGTGCCTTGAAAGAAAGTCTTATTTCTTGAAGTAACAGAGCTGATATTGCTACAAACCAAACCCAGAGTCTTATAGTAAGAGTACCTGAATTACAATGCCAATTGAATTCCCAACCTTGAATGATGTCTGAAGTTAAAGAAAAAGACATTGATTGGGAGGAAATAGAATTCTGAAACTTGGGATAGGGACATATGAACAAATAATCAAGAAGCCAAGGACATTAGCTCTTAAATTCCATTTAATCAATCCTGGCAACAGAACTAGCCCTCCTATCCCCATCTGATAATATTAACCCAGTGGTGCCCTTATAAGTCTTTCTTTGAGATATTGCCTAAGGCATTGTCTGATGCATTTCCTGAGACAGATGTCTTACAAGACATTGCTGAATGTTCCCAGGAACCACCCTCATCACCTATTTTTGCTTTTAGATCTGTGTTAGGGGAAATACCCCATGATTGGAAAATTGGTGACAAGGAATTATGTGGTAGAAATATGTGGATCGACCTTTCTGAATTGGCCAAATAAATGGAGATATTTGTCTTATGTGAAAGGGTGGTCTCAGCAGAGAAATATTTTAAGGATCAAATGATAGGATGACATGTTCTCTGGAAATCAGTCATCTTCTTCCCCCAGCTATTCCCAATGGTAATGGCTTATGATCAAAGTGGTGATGTTTGTAGGGATAGAGGTTATGCATGGCATCAGAAACATGAACTTCCACTCAACAAAGCTACTTTGGCTACAACTGCTGCTGAATACCCAGTCTGTAGGCAGCAGAGACCAACACTTAATCTCTGATATGAAACTATTCCTCAAGGCAATTAGCCAGCAATATAGTGGTAGGTTGATTATATTGGACCACTTCCATCATAGAAAAGGTATCATTTTCTTATTACTGGAATAGAGTTACTCTGGATACCGATATTTCTTCCCTGAACACAATGCTTCTGGAAAAACTACCATTTATAGACTTACAGAATACTTTATCCACTGTCATATTATCCCACACAGCATTGCCTTGAATCAAGGGACTCACTTCATAGAAAATGAAGAGAGGCAGTGGGTCCATGCTTATGAAATTCACTGGTCTTATCATGTTCCTTATCATCCTGAAGAAGCTGACTTAATAGAATGATGGAATGGCCTTCTGCAAAAGATCTGGGGGTGACATCTTCTGACCTCCTCTAACTTCATGAGAGGGAGACAGAATCACCATCAGCAGCCCAAGGCTTATTCCTACAGGACCAGACATGTTGCCACCATCCAAAATTTTTACCAATTCTGGTACCATACTTCCACAGCACTCTCTACTTCTGTGCTGCTTTAATAATTTATTAAAATGGCCACTGAGAACTCACAGACAATACTGACAATTATGGGGTGTATCAGGGTAGTAACAGGTTACAATTCAAATTAAGGGACACTCAGGATATAATTCTTCGATCAGAACAGACTCCACTCTGTCATGTTTTCAGGCACACTGCTTTTTGGCCCTTGGCTTTTTGGTGTGGACTCTACCTTGGACAAGCAAATGTTACAAAGTTTTAGTTCCACCAATATATACAACTAGATACACCCCACTTCACCAGCAAGTCTTCTGCCCAAAGGCACTCAGCTTTATTGCCCCATAGGCCAGCAAGCCCACCACTGTCTCCTGTCCCTCTTGGTTCTGCAGCCACCATCTCTCAGCATGTCATCTCAGCTGGTCATTTCTGTTTCACTTCTCTGCCATTTCTCTGCCAAGGTGGCCCAGAACAGGGATCGTGGATACAAGGATATGCTCCACTCCACCTCTGGCTTTTTTCTTGATGGCACTGAGATCTGCCTGTTTGCCTGTGGGAGGGCTCAGTGTAAGCCTACCACAATGACAAACAAACCAATCCTCGTATTAGGGTTCCATTCACCTTATTTCCATGATACCACTCCCACAAGGTGTCATATACCTTATTTACATTATTAACAAGCTATCCCATCACACCTCTGTCAGTTTCTAGAACTGTGTTGGTTTGCATGTTACTGTGAGGCTGGAGACTGTGCCAAAGGTTTTTCAAATACCATCAGAGTCACTCATGGTGGACAAGTTTCAGCAGAGCTTCCAGACTAAGAAAGACTTGGAAGAAGGAAGGGGCTATCCGCTTTGCAAAAAATTGGCCAGTGGAAACCTTATTAATAGCAGTGAAACACTGTCTGATATATTACTGGAAAATTTTGTGAATAGCACTGAAACTTTGGCCAATATAGTGCTGGAAAATTAGCCCCTCAGACAGGAAGACACTCAAAACACCACTGGGGAAGAGCTGCCTCCTCACAGTAGGGCTGACCTTAATTATGCAGGAGTAAAGCTTTTGAGCCCTCCATTTGCTGATGTAGCATGACTCAAAATGAGAAGAAACAGCTACAAACATCCAATAATAATCGGAACGTGGAATGCATGAAATACAAAACTAGGAAAATTGTAAGTTTTCAAAAATTAAATGGAACACTTGAAGATCAATATCCTGCATTAGGGAGCTGAAATGGACAGTTTTTGGCCTTTATGAATCAGACAACCATATGATCTACTATTCTGGGAATGGCATGTTGAAGAGGTATTGAATTAATGAAATGGCATTCATTGTCACAAAGAATGTTTCAAGATCCATCCTGAAGTACAATGCTGTCAGTGATAGGATAGTATCCATATGCCTACAAGGAAGACCAGTAAATAATACTATTATTCAAATTTACACATCAACTACCAACAAAAAAGATGAGGAAGTTGAAGTTTTCACTACCTTCTGCAGTCTGAAATTGACTGAACATGCAAACAAGACATGTTAATTATCACTGGTGATTGGAATGCAAAAATTGGAAACAAAGAAGAAGAATCATTAATAGTTGGAAAATATGGCCTCAATGACAGAAATGATGTTGGAAACTGCATGATAGAATTTTACTAGACCAAAATTATTCATCTGCAAATACCTGTTCTGAACAACACAAATGATGGCTATATACATGGACTTTGCCATAGGGAGTACAAAGGAATCAGATCAACTACATCTGTGGCAAGAGGCAATGGAGAAGTTCTATATCTTGACCTAAAACAAGGCCACGAACTTATTGTGGTACACCATCAACTGCTTATATACACATTCAAGTTGAAGTTGAAAACAGTTAAAACAAGCCCACAAGTTACAAAATATGACCTTGATTATATCCCTCCTGGTTTTAGAGACCATCTAAAGAAGAGATTTGATGATCATTGAACATCAATGACCAAAAACCAGAGGAATTGTGGGATGACACCAAGAATATCGTTCATAAAAAAGCAAAAGGACATTGAAAAGACAGGAAAGGAAGAAAAGAACAAAATGGATGTCAGAAGAGACTCTGAAATTTGCTCTTGAATGGAGAGTACTTTGCTCTTGAATGGAGAGTAGCTAAAGTAAATGGAAGAAATAGCAAGATATAAGAGCTGAACAGAAGATTTCAAGGAGCAGATCGAGAAGTCCAAGTCAATTATTAAAATGAAATGTGCAAAGACCTGGAGTTAGAAAACCAAAAGAGAGGAGCACGCTTCACATTTCTCAAGCAGAAAAAATTGAAGAAAATATTCAAGCCTGGAGTTGCAATATTGAAAGATTGTATGGGGAAAATATTGAACAGTGCAGGCAACATCAAAAGAAGATGGAAGCAATATGCAGAGTCACTGTACCAAAAAGAATTGGTTGATGTTTGTTCACTTCAGGAGGTGGCATTTGAACAAGAACCAGTGGCTTGAAGGAAGAAATCAAAGCTGCACTGAAAGAATCGGCAAAGAACAAGGCTCCAGGAATTGACTGAATACCTATTGAGATGTTTCAATAAATGGAGGCCCTGCTGGAGGCACTGAGCTTTCTAGGCCAAGAAATTTGGAAAATAGCTACCTGACTAACTGACTAGAAGAGATCCATATTTGTACACATTCCAAAGAAAGGTGATCCCACAGACTGTGGAAATTACCAAACAATATAATTAATATCACACAAAAGTAAAATCTTGCTGAAGATAATTCAAAAATGGTTGCAGCAGTATGACAGAGAACTTCCATAAATGTCAGCTGGATTCAGAAGGAGATGTGGAACGAGGGATATCATTGTTGATATCAGATGGATCTTGGCTGAAAGCAAAGAATACCAGAATGATGTTTACTTGTGTTTTATTGACTATGCAAAAGCATTCAATTGTGTGGATTATAACAAACTATGGATAACACTGTGAAAAATGGGATACCAGAACACTTAATTGTGCTCATAAATCTGTACATAGACCAGGAGGCTGTCATTCAAACAGAACAAGGGGATACTGCATGGTTTAAAATCGGTAAGGGTTTCTGTCAGGGTTTTATACTTTCACCATACTTATTCATTGTGAATGCTGAGCAAGATCTGAGAAGCTTGTGTATACAAAGAAGTATGTAGTATCCAAACTGGAGAAATAGTCATTAACAATCTGTGAGATGAAGATGGCACAACTTTGCTTGCTCAAGGTGAGGATGACTTGAAGCACTTACTGATGATGATTAAAGACTACAGTCTGCAGGATGGATTACATCACAACATAAAGAAAATGAAAATCCTCACAAGTGGACCAATAAGCAGTATTATGATAAATGGAGAAAAGATTGCAATTGTTAAGGATTTCATATTATTTGGTTCTATAATCAACACCAGTGGAAGCAGCAGTTAAGACATCTGGCAACATAGTGCACTGGAAAAATCTGCTGCAAAACACCTCTTGAAAGTGCTGAAGAGCAAAGATATCTCCTTGAACACTAAGGTGAAACTAACCCAAGCCGTGGTATTTTCAATCACCTCATATGCATGTGAGACCTGGACATTGAATAAAGATGACTGAAGAAGAAATAATGCTTTTGAGTTGTGTTGGTGAAGTATATTGAAAGTACCATGAACTGCCAAAAGAACTAACAAATCTGTCCTGGAAGAAATGCAGCTGGAATGCTCCTTGGAAGCAAGAATAGCCAGACTTTGTCACACTTACTTTGGTCATGTTATCAGAAGGGACCATTTTTTGGAAATTAATATCACACTTGGTAAAGTGGAGGGTATTATGTGTTGTCTGACATCTTGACTATTGCTTCCATTGGTGGTGGTTGTAGAATCAAGTAAAATGAAGTTTTTGACAATTTCAGTCTTTTCTCAATTTATCATGATGCTGTTTATTGGTCCAGTTGTGAGGATTTTTGTTTTCTTTATATTGAGGTGCAATCCATACTGCAGACTGTAGTCTTCAGTCTTCATTAGTAAGTGCTTCAAGTCATCCTCATTTTCAGCAAGCAAAGTTGTGTTGTCATTGTATCACACATTAATGATTCTTCCTCTAAGCCTGACACCATGTTCTTCTTCATACAGTCCAGCTTCTTGGATTATTTGTTCAGTATACAGATTAAATAAGTATGGTGAAAGGATACAGCCCTGACACACTCCCCTCTTGATTATACACCATGCAATGGTATCCCATTGTTCTATTAGAATGACAGCCTCCTGATCTATGTACAGGTACCTCATTTAAGTATTCTGGAGTTCCCAAACTTCTCAATGTTATCCATAATTTGTTATGATCCACACAACCAAATGCTTTTGCATAGTCAATAAAACAAACCAAAAAAAAAAAAAAAAATCTTTCTGGTATTCTTTGGTTTCAGCCAAGATCCATCTGACATCAGCAATGATATCCCTCATGCCACATCCTCTACTGAATCCAGGTTGCATTTCTGGAAGTTCTCTGTCAATATACTGATGCAACCATGTTTGAATTATCTTTAGTAAGATTTTATCTGCATGCAATACTAGTGATATTGTTTGATAATTCCACATTCTGTGGGATCACCTTTGAAATGTGTACAAATATGGATCTCTTCCAGTTAGTTGGCCAAGTAGGTTTCTTCCAAATTTCTTGGCATAGCTGAGTGAGTGACTCCAGCAAGGCATCCATTTTTTGAAACATCTCAAGAGCTATTCCATCTATACCTGGAGCCTTGTTTTTTGCCAATTCTTTCAATGCTGCCTCAACTTCTTTCTTCAGTACCATTGGTTCTTGATCATATGCCACCTACTGAAATGGATGAACATCAACCAATTCTTTTTTGTACAGTGACTTTGTATTGCTTCCATCTTCTTTTGATGTTTCTTGCATCATTCAAGATATTGCCCTTAGAATCTTTCAATATTGCAACTCAAGGCTTAATTTTTTTCTTCAGTTCTTTCAGCTTGTGTGATGTAGTGTCCAAAGCATTTGACTGCTGACTAAAAGGCTGGCGGTTCAAACCCAACTACCACTCCTCAGAAGGAAGATTGGGCAATCTATTTCTGTGGAATAGCACCTTGGAAACCCAAGTTGGGGTACTATGAGTCTAATCGTCTTGGCAGTAGTGAGTTTGTTTTTTTTTTTTTTTTTTTTTTTTTCTTTCAGCTTGAGAAATGCCAAGTGTGTTCTTTCCTTTTGGCATTCCAACTACATGTCTTTGCACATTTCATAAATAATTGACTTCGTCTTCTCAAGCTGCTCTTTGAAATCTGTTAAGCTCATTTATCTTGCTGTTTTTTCCATTTTCGTTAGCTCGTCTTCTTTCATTGGCAAGTTTCAGAGTCTCTTCTGACTTCCAATTTGGTCTGTTTTTCCTTTCTTGTATCTTTAATAACCTTTTGCTTTCTTCATGGATGATGTTCTTGATGTCATCCCACAATTCCTCTGGTTTTTGGTCATTGGTGTCCAAGGCATCAAATCTATTCTTTAGATGGTCTCTAAAATCAGGAGGGATATATTCAAGGTCATATTTTGATTCTTAAGGACTTCTTTTAATTATCTTCAACTTCAACTAGAACTTGCATACTGTCAGTTGATTGTCTGTTCCACAGTCAGCTCCTGGTCTTGTTTTGGCTGAAGATAGTGAGTTTCTCCATTGTCTCTTTCCCCAGATGTAGTCAGTCTTATTCCTGTGTACTCCATCTGGTGAAGTCCATGTGTATAGCCACCATTTGTGTTGTTGAAAAATCCTGTTTGCAATGAATAAGTTGTTGCTCTTGGAAAATTCTATCCTGTGATTCCCAATGTTATTTCTATCATCAAGGCCAAATTTTCCAGCTACCAGTGATTTTTCTTTGTTTCCAAGTATTGCATTCCAGTCAGTAGTGATAATCAGCCCATCTTGATTGCATGTTTGGTCAATTTCAGACTACAGCAGTTGGTAAAAATCTTCAATTTCCTTATCTTTGATGTTGGTGGTTTGTAGGTAAACTTGAAAAATAGTAGTAGTAACTGAGTTTCCTCGTAGGCATACAGATATTATCCTATCACTGACAGCATTGGAATTCAGGATAGATATTGAAACATTCTTTGTGATGATTAATGCCACGCCATTCTTCTTCAATTTGTCATTCTTAACATAGTAGATCATATGGTTATCTGATTCAAAATGGCCAAAACCAGACCATTTCACTTTACTAATGCCTAGGATATTAATCTTTATGCATGCCATTTCATTTTTGTCAGCTTCCAATTTTCCTAGTTTCACACTTTTTACATTCCATGTTCCAATTATTAATGGATGTTTGTAGCTGTTTCTTCTCATTTTGAGTCATGCCACATCAGTAAATGGAGGTCCCAAAAGCTTTACTTTGTCCATATCGTTAATTAAGGTTGGCTCTACTCTGATGAGGCAACTCTTTCCAAGTCATTTTTTTAGTGCCTTCCACCTGAGGGGTTCATCTTCTGGCCCTATATTGGACAATATTTCAGTGCTATTCATAAAGTTTTTCAGTAATATATCAGACAGTGTTTCACTGCTATTCATAAGGTTTTCACTGGCCAATTCTTTGAGAAGTGGATGACCCCTTCCTTTCAAGTTTATCTCAGTCTGGAAGCTCTGCTGAAACCTGTCCTCTATGGGAAACCCTACTGGTGTTTGAAACACAAGTGGCACAGATTCCAACCTAACAGCAACATCCAAGGCACCACAGTACAACAAACTGACAGACAATCTCATCTCCTTTAGTTGTTCCAAACTGTTCTGCTCACTTCTAGCTTTTCCCCTACCTGTTTCTGTCTGGCTCCTGCTTCCTGCCTGGGGTTCTCCTCTTTCCTGATCTGATAAGGTGGAGGGTGACAAATCTGCTGTAAAAGATCTTTTTCAAGTGCTAAAGAGCAAAGATATCTCCTTGGAAACTAAGGTGTGTGTGGTAGTTAAGGTTGTGTGTCAACTTGGCTGGGCCTGATTCAGTGGATGGGCAGCTAGTGATAGTTACTCCCCATGATGAAACTGACAATCAACTCCATGGTGGGATCTACCACAATCAGCTGGGTAGCTGCTTTAGTGATGTGGTCTGCTTCTCATATATAAGCAACAGCTTTGGGAATGGTCTCTAGTGTATGGCATGCTTGAAATCTGCATGTAGCTGAGTCATTGTTCAGCTGCTTGCCATCTTGTGCTGACTTTGGTACTTTCAATGGATTTGAATTAGTGGCCTGCTGTTGTTAAGTAACATTGGGACTGTGCCTTTTTACTCATCAATCTTAGGTTTATCTGCCTCAGCAGCCAGCAACTGTCTGAGTGAAGAAAAGCCTTCAACTTCAGTGGGCCAGAAGCAGGAAGTCCAAGATTGAGGAGCTTTCAACTAGCCCCTAGAGCCTGGCACTTTGAACTCAGCTTTGAAGCCTCCAAACTGTAAGAGAATAAATTTCTGTTTGTTAAAGCCATCCCATTTGTGATATATCTTCTATTAGAGATTCACTAAATAACCAAAACAGTGCACCTGATGCAAGCCGTGGTATTATCAATTGCCTCATATTCATATAAGAGCTGGAAAATGAATAAGTAAGACCTAAGAAGAGTTGATGCTTTTGAACTGTAGTGTTGGTAAGTAATGCTGAAAGTACCATGGACTGCTAAAAGAACTAACAAATCTGTCCTAAAATATGTGCAGCCAGAATGCTCCTTGGAAGAGAGAATGACCAGAATTCATTTCACCTCCTTTTAGTCATGTTGTAAGAAGGGACCATTCTCTGGAGGATATCAGGATTGGAAAAGTGTAGAGTCAAAGAAAAATGGGACAGCCCTCAACAAGATGGATTGGTACAGTGGCTACAACAGTGAGCTCTGGTATAGCAAAGATTGTGGGGCTGGCACAGGACCAGGACAGTGTTTCATTTTGCTGTACATAGGGGGGTCATTATGAGTCAGAGACAACTCAACGGCACCTAAGAACAACATCAAAATGGAGGGTGAATAAATAAGCAGAAGGCCTTCAATGAGATGGATTGACACAGTGGCTGCAATGATGGGCTCAGGTATAGCAAGTATTGTGAGGCTGGCACAAGACTGGGCAGTGTTTTATTCTGTCATACATAGGGTCACTATGAGTTGGATCCAACTCTATGGCACCTAACAACAAAAACAAGAAGCTATAGAATCCCCTTGGTGGGCCATAAGCACCTTACATTTGCATAGCTCCACCCAGTAATCTGGTGTGGTCACAAAGACCATGGCTAGAAGAGCCATGGCAAGTAATTCATTCCACCACACCTTCTAATGACACATTTATGGCACCAGTTAGGTGGCAATACTTTACAGGTTGGAGCAGAGTTCTCCAGGAACCTGTACTTATCCTAAAGCAGAGTCCAATATGGTGCAGTTTCTCCCATAGCCAGGACTCATGAGTACAGGAATCAAGGGGTGGAAAAAGGCATGGCACCACTCACTATTACTTCTAGTGACCTATTTTAAAGTATATACTTCCTGTCCTCATGACTCTATGCTCTTCAGACTACAGGTCTTACTTCCAAAGGGAGGACTGTTACCACCTGTAGATACAATTCTGATCCCATTGAACTGGAAGTTAAGAAAGCCACCCAGTGTTATGTTAGAATCATGTTATGTACTGGGCATTGCAAGTAATGTTATGAAACAAAATGTGTATAAATTATTGACTAGAAAACAAATTTGCTCTGTAAACTCACTCAAATCACAACAAAATAAAAAAAAAAATAAATAAATAAATAAATCTCCTTGGCCACTTTGGGCTCCTCATGCCTCTGGATAAACAGAAAAAGAAAAGAGTTACCCTATTGGCTAGTGTGATTGATCTTGATTACCCAGGTGATATTGGTTTGATATTACATAACAGAGGGAAAGAAGAATATGTCTGGAGATTCCTTAGGATATATCTTAGTACTGTCATGACATGTAATAAAAGTCAATAGAAAAGAATAGCAGCTTAATTTGAACATGTCTCTTAATGACTCAGACTCTTCAGGATTGGTTTGGGTCACCCCACCAGGCAAAAAACCATGACCAGCCTCAGTGCTTGCTGAGAGCAAAGGGAATACAGAATGGGTGATGGAAGCAGATAGTTCTAAATACCAGCTACTCTCATGTAACCAGTTTCAGAAAGGAAGTTTGTAATTGTTCTGAATATTTCTTCTTGGTAAATATGCATCAAATATTTTTTGTTTTTGTCCCTTATAAAATATAAGATATAAACAAGGCTAATGTGTTTTTGGTTGTATGCATTATTTGTATTACATTAGATGCAAGTATGACTTTATAGTTCTCTTTATTTTGAGATTATGTATGGTTTAAGGAGATTTGCACACATGCCAACTTGACATGGAATGGACTATGATAGTTAAGGTGGTGTATGAACTTGACTGGGCCATGATTATCACTGGTTGGAAATTGTGATGTAGTTTGACATGTATATAATGATTTAGTCATCCCCCCATGATGAAATCTGACATAATTTAATGACCTCCATGAAGAGATCTGCTATGAGCAGCCAATAAGGTGAAAAGGAGTTTCCTTGGGTTTATGGTGTTTATTCAATATATATAGATGTTCTGGCAAAACTCTGGTTTTTGCTCAATCTGAATCTTGCATCTGGCTTGTCATCATTTGACCTCCTGCTTTTTGACTTGAGCCAGAGGCCTGAAATATTACTTGCTGATTTGGGGATTCTTTAACTTCCACAACCTAACAAGAAACCTGCTGTCTGACCTGTCATTCTTGGGTTAATCAGCTCCTGTAGCTACGTGAGTCAGGAGAACCATCCAGCCTAATGACCGACCCACAGACATGGACAGACATGGGACTTGCTAGCCTTTACAATTATGTGTACTGTTTTCTTGAGATAAATCTATGTCTACCTACTTATCTATCTATCATCTATCTATCTATATATATTTATTTATTTTATATATATACATATATAAGCTTCACTGGTTTGCTTTTCTAAAAAGCCCAGCCTAAAACTATGCACATATACAGATCCATAGATTACACACACACAGTATACTAATCAACTGATACATTATCCAACAACACATAGTTTTATTGGTGATATCATTTTTGGTGGAAAATTTTCCTTCTGTAGTTTTATCATTTGATCTTTTTTAAGATACCATGTCATAAAAATTATTCTCTTTTGTGTTTATGTAAAATTTTATAGTTTTGTAGTGCACATAAATTTTGGTAAAAATGCAATTTGAATTGATATCAACATAACTAGGTAAGAAAACATCTTCATCTTTTCCTGTATGGATAATCAATTTTTACAGTACCTTCATTGACCAGAAAATCCTTTCTCATCTGATTTGTAATTCAAATAATATATATGCAAAGCACCGGTATATTACTGTATTAGTTACCTATTACTGTCATATCAAATCAACACGAAGCAGCCTAAAAGAATACAGATTTAATCTCTTACAGTTCTAGATTTCAGAAGTCCAAAATCAACTTTACTTGGGTAAATTTAATATAACAGCAGGACTGATTTTTCTGGGGGTTCTGAGAATTTGACATGAGAATTTTTCCTTGTCTTTTTCTCCTTCTATTAGATTGCCTATTGTTTCATCTCATAGTCAGTCTATGCTTCTGCTATCATAACACTTTCTCCTTTTCTGTACTAAAATCTCCCTCTTCCTCCCTTCCTCTTATAAGGACACTGTGATTAAATCCAGAATCCCTATCTGCAAAATCCTTTTATCATGTGTTTTCATTATTCTAGTGATGCTGTAACAGAAGATATGATAAATAGGTGGTTTTAACAAACAGGGATTTTTTTCTCTTAATGTTTAGGAGGCTAGAAGTCTGAGTTCAAAGTGCTAGCTCTAAGGGCGGGGTGAAAGCCCCTTGACCTTGGGCTTCAGCTCTGCCTCTTGCCCCCAGCCCACTGGTGCTGAAAGTGTCTCTTCATTCAGGCAACTGCTGACTGCTGGGGCTGACAAAACCCAAGGTTGACATGTAAAATCACACAGTCACACAATTAGCAGGCAACACAGCAGGCCACTAATTCAACTGTGTTAACGGTCCCCAGATTGACAGACAACATGGCAGGTCATTGAGATGAAGGTCAGCTACATACAGGGTCCAAGCATGCCAAAAACTCAGAGACCTTTCTCACCGCTTCTCCATATATGCTGAAAACAGACCACATCCCTAAGGCAGCTACTCAGCTGCTCCAATGGATTCCACCGTGGAGTTTATTACCAGTCTCACTACAGGGAATAACTACAGCCCGCTGCCCAGCCACTCAAAACCAAGTCCAGCCAAGTTCACACAACTTAACTACCACATCATGTAAGGCAACATTTTTATGGTTCAGGAATTAAGATCTACCATATACTTAACTAAAAGTGAATTTTTCTTTAATAAAGAAGGAATGTTGAACATTGTTGGATACTTTATCTGTTGAAATGAAGTGTTCTTTTTTCTCTTATATATTTTAATATAAATCTTGTATTCCTCAAATATTTGCTTTTTATTTGTAATTTTATTTACTTTGAATTTTTACCTTTTATTTCTAAGTGAAATACACTTGAGGGTTTTGTCATAATGTTGTCATATAATTTTGATAGCAAATTATTTCACTATACCTCCTTTTATTCCTAATGTTTGAAACAGGTTGAATGAGAAAATATTAATTTTTTCCTGAAAAATTTTGTGATAATTACCTGTAAAATGGCTGGGACTAGATCCCTTTGAAATATGTGTTGGGAGAAAGGTGTTAAGGGGGAAGGATAAAGGATTTTAACTATTGATTCAAGTTCCTTAGTCATGTAAGACTAGTGAGATTTTCTGTATTTTTTAGTAAGTTTTGGAAAGTTATATTTGTTCCAGGAAATCATCTAATTATTCTATTTTCAACATATTTTTATTACTTTCTCTAATCCCTATGGGGGAGCTCTGTTGGCATAGTGTCTAAGACATTTTACTGCTAACCAGAAGGGTGGCGGTTCAAACCCACCAACCACTCCTCAGAAGGAAGGTTGGGCAATCTACTTCCATAGTGATACTGCCTTGGAAACGCAAGGAAAGGTCACTATGAGTTGGGTCCGACTTGACGGCACATAACAACAACAAAAATGATGGTCAATGATTGTGAGCATCTCTTCATGTCTTTGTTGCCCACCTGAATATCCTCCTTGGTGAAGTGTCTATTCATGTCTTCTGCCCATTTTTCAATTGGATTATTAATTTCTTTGCTGTTTAGGTGTTGGAGTTTTTTATAAATCTCATAGATAAATCCCTTGCCAGATATGTAATTATCGACAAGTATGAATTTGTTGCTGTCATTTTTGTTATGTGGTTTCTTGTTGTGTTGATTTATTTTTTCCTTATAATTTTCTGTGCTGAGCTTATTTTGTTTATGAGTCATGGTATCACTTCCTTTATTGCTATTGTTTTAGTATTTACTAAATATTTGTGCTGGTCCTCTTTTTTATTTTGATGTGAAAGATCATAATTTTTCTTTGAGGTTACTCTGTGTGATAGTTGGAGCTGTGTGTCAACTTGGCTGCATCACAATTCTGTGTGGTTTAAACTGTTATGATGTGGTTATTCCTATGATGGGATCAGATGATTATGTTTTGAGCAGACAATCAGTTGAAAGGGAGTTTTGCTAGGATTGCGGCCTGCTTCCAGTATATCTATGCACATCCTGGGAAAAGAGACATTCTTCTGTGGATCGGGATTCTGTTGTGCTGCCTACAACTGTCCGTGAGCGAACAATCCACCATTCGGCCTGGAGATCTTGGATTTGTCATTCATTGGAGTCAACAGCCAGTACACTGCCTGCCAACCCTGAGCTCCTCAGCCCCTGCAGCTGCAAGTGTCAGGAAAAGCCTCCAGCTTGACGTTTGATCCAAGAACTTTGGACTTGCCAGCTTCTATAAGTGTGTGAGTCATATTCCTAAGATAAATTTCTCTCTATCTCTCTCTCTATATATGTATAAGCTCTATGGGTTTTGTTTCTCTAGAGAACCCAGTCTAACACACTCTGTCATTTATAGTTTTCTTCCCAAGTTTAGAACAGTCTGTTATATCTTGTAGCTGTGTTGATTTCCCTACCATTCAGAAGTTCTGTAACTACACAATTTTTTCCATCTTTTTGGCTTGTAGTTGTCCCCATTTGTCAATCAGTTAATGTCTCTGGTTCTCTATTTACAATCTTGCAGGTTTATTTACTTTGGATACTTCCATAGCTGGGTTGGTTTCTGGGTTGTTTCACCATGTGTGTTAATGGTCAGTTGTTGTTTGCTGTTGTGGCTTCTCTGTCCATAGGATCCCCTTTCACATCTCTTGTAAGTTTTGTCTGGTTTTAACAAATTCCCTTAATTTCTGCTTGTTTGGAAATGTCCTAATTTCACCATCATATTTGAGGTACATTTTGCTGGGTCCATAATTCTTGATTGGAAATTTTTCTCTTTCAGTATTTTATATATACCATCCCATTGCATTCTCACCTGCATGGTTTCCACTGAGAAATCTGAGCTTAATCTTATTGGTTGCCCCTTGTAGGTAACTTTTGATTTTTCCCGTGCTGGTTTCAGGATTCTTCCTTTGTCTTCGGTTTTGGTGAGTCTGATGATGACAATGTCTTGGTGATTTTCTTTTGGAGTCTATCCTGTTTGGGGTTCATCAGACTTCTTGAATGGATATATTCTCATTTTTCTTCATACCAGGAAAATTCTCTTCCAATCAATTTTTGACAATTTTTTCTGTTGTTTTATTTTTCTCATCCTGTTCTTGAATTCAGATTACATGTAGGCTATTTCTTTTGATGGTATCCCACATGAATCTTAGGCTTTCTTCATTTTGTTTTAATCTTTTTTCTGATTGATCGCTTTCTAAAGAAATATTGAGATCTTTTCCTTCAATCTTACTAATTCTGTCTTCCATTGATTCACTTCTACTCCTTTGCCCATTCAATGTCTTATCTGTTTCTGAAAATTTAGTATTAATCTTCTGGGTTTCTGTCCATAGATTTTGTATCATTTCTAATTTTTCATTTATTTTGTCATTTTGTTCTTATATTGTCTTTCAAAATTGATGTAGGGTTTTCTATGCGTTTTCCTCAATTTTGTCAGTGTTTTCCTTAAACTGTCTCTCAATTCGTTGAAGATACCTAAATATAATCCTTTTGAATTCCTTATCAGGAAGTTTCAGTGCTGCATCTTCCTCATGAATGTGTTCTGGGTCTATATTCTGGTCCCTGGTTTCTCCTGCTTTATCTTGCTTCTTTGTGTGTACTGTGATGCTGTTGTCTCCGAGGCATTATGAAGATTTTGTGTTTATATTTAATTGGTGATTGTATGTTGAAGTGGCTTGCTCATGGTTTGTTTTTTTTTTTAAATTCAGTAGTTGGCAACACTTATACACTCACCATCTGTCTCCTTTCACATTGTCAGCTTGCCGCATGTCCCTACAGTCCTTGGCAAACAGAGCTTATTCTTAGATCCTGTTTTCATTCAGGTTTTTCCATTAGTTGGTTGGTGCTTAATCCAATTCTGTATACTTCCTTTCAAAGCTCAGGTCTCCAAGATTATCTTCTGTATCTCTGTCGATTGGTTTTTCTTTTCTTTGTTGAAGACGGTCTGTGTATCTTGTCTGCCTAATCCTCCATCTTACTGGAAGTCTCCCATTAAGCTATTGTCTAAATTTTTAATTTGGACTGTTTGTTTTCTTGTTGTTTAGTTTTCAGTGTTTATATAGTGGATGCCAGTTCCTTTCAGATATATGTTTTGGAAATATTTTCTCCTAACCATGTCTTGTTTTTCATACTCTTAATTTCTTGATTTTTTTTCTTAATTAAGTTAAAGTTTTTAATTTTAATGAAGTTTAACTTAAAATATTTTTCTTTTATTGGATCTTGCTTTTAGTATTGTATCTAAAACTTGTTGCCAAATCCAAGATCATCTATATTTTCCTATGTTATAATCTAAAAGTTTTGGAGATTTATATTTTACATTTAAGTCTATGATCCATTTTGAGTTAATTTTTAATGAATGGTACTGGATTAGATTAATTTAGTTAACAGTATGTGCATGAAATGTTTCTGGGCTTTCTATTCTGTTCCAATTATGTATTTGTCTATTCTTTCATCAATATCAATGGTCTTAATCACTGTAGTTTTATAGTAAGTCTTTGGAATCAAGTGTAGTCTCCATCAGTTTTGTTCTTCTTCAGTATTATATTAGTTATTCTTTTGCCTTTCCATAAAAACTTTCAAATCAGTTTATCAATTTTTTACAAAATATCTGTGATTTTGACTTGGAATTAATTGAATTTATATATCAGAGAGGAAATGATTAACATAATATAACAAATGATTAAAAATAATATTTAGGTTTCCTGTTAATTAGAATGGAATCTGTCTCCATTTATTTAGGTGCTCTTTGATTTTGTCATTAGGTTTGTATTTGTCCTCATAACTATTTGTAAATATTTTCTAAAATTTATACTTAAGTGTATATGTATATATGTATGTATGTTGGTGTTAATCTAAATGGTGCTGTATTTTAACTGCAAATTCCAATTGCTCAATGCTGGTAAACAGGACAATAATTAAATTTTGTACATTAAGGTCATATCCAAAGGCCTTGCTGTAATTGTTTTTTACTTCCATGAGTTTTTTTTTTTTTTTAACTAACATTCTTTCATGTTCTGAATAAATTTTACTTATGTTATAATATCTATTTCCACCCATTAATAATTTAAAGATTTTCTAAATTCGTAAAGATAGGTGGTTTCAGATAATACCTTTATTATTATTGATTTCTCAAATGTTCTGTGGTCATATAATGGGCTTCTTTGATAAGTATTCTTTGCAATTTATTGAGACTTGACTTTGCTGGTCAATTTTTATTAATTTTTAATGTACTTACTAGATTTAGCAAAAGTAAACTTAACTTACAACAATATTATAACACTTGCTTAAATTATATTTTGTCTTACTTCTTTTTGTCCAGATATTTAACTCCATGTTTTTATGTTCTAAATATTGTTGTTAAGCACTGTTGAGTTGGTTACCACTCATAGTGACCTATGTACAACAAAATGAAAAACCGCCCCATCTAGCACCATCCTCACTGTTGTCATACTTGGCTTTAGTGGTTGGTGCACAAATTTGAATAATATTTTTATAAACTGGTCTTCCTTTTAGGAGTATGGATTTTATCCTATCACTGAAAGCATTGTACTTCAGGATAGATATTGAGATATTCTTTTTGACAGTGAATATGATGCCATTCCTCTTCAGTTTGTCATTCCTGGCATAGTAGACCATATGTCTGTCCTATTAAAAATGGCCAATATCAGTGCATTTCAGCTCACTGATGCCTGGGTTATCAATTTTTGTGTGTTTCATTTAATTTTTTACAACTTCCAATTTCCCTAGATTCATATTTCTTACATGCCATGTTGAGAGTAGTAATAAATGTTTGCCTCTATTTCTTCCCATTTAGAGTCCTGTCCCTTTAGCAAATAAAGGTCCTGAAAGCTTTCTTCCATTCACATCATTAAAGTCAAATTAACTTTGAGGACATAGCTCTTCCTCAGTTGTGTTTTGAGTATCTTCCAACCTGAGGGCCTCATCTTCTGGCACTGTATCAAACAATGTTTCATGGCTCTTCGTAAAGTTTTTTGGTAATATTTCAGGCAGTGTTTCACTGCTATTCATAAGGTTCTCAGTGGCCAATTTTTTCCGACATGAATGGTCCTATTCTTCCCAGTCTGTCTTATTCTGGAAGCTCCTTTGGAATCTCTCCACCATGGATGACCCTACTGAAACTTGAAATATCAGTGTCATAACATTGATCCTCAAAGCAACATGCAGAACCATCACAGTACAACAAACTGACAGACAAGTGAGGCATATATTAGTCACAGTTTAGCAGCCTACAAATCTGAATTCAGAGTGCCAGCTATAGGGAAATTCTTTTTCTCTCTGTTGGCTGTGGGAAAGTCCTTGTCTGCTTTCAATATCATCAGGCTTGACATTCCTTGGAGATCTCCACATGTCTTGGCATCAAACTTACACTGGTCTAGGAAGCTCCCAGCACCAGAACCATGGACTCAAAGGATACACTATGCTCCATGTTCTTCTTTCTTGGTTGTAGTAGGGGCCTCTGATCTCTGCTGACTTTTTTTATTCTTTTATCTCTTGTATGTTTCAAAAAATGTTGATTTAACATACAACCTAATCCCATAAAATTTTTCCTGCTGCATTAACATTGATATTGCCTTGGAAACCCAAGGAGGGGTCGTTATGAGTCGGGTCTGACTCAGCGACACATAACGACAACAACAATCCTGCCTCATTAATATCATACAGGTTAGGATTTTCAACACATAGGATAATTACATAAGATCATAAAATGGAGGAAAATTAAATAATACCCATAATCATGGCCTAGTTATATTACACATATTTTGGGTGGACACAATTCTATTCATAACACACAGTAAGAGATTTGATTCAATAAGAAGCAATTTGAATTATAATGATGGTGAAGGCTAGGAAAACAATGGTAGTGGAATAAAAAGTTAAAGATTTGGATAAAAATAAATTCAAGAACTGACTG
>NW_006921812.1:1623026-1623578 GCF_000298275.1 Orycteropus afer afer | reverse complement strand
CTTCTTTGGGCGTCCCTGAGTTTCCCCTCCTCACCTAATCCCTTCGGCTGATTGCTCTTCTCTTTGGCTCCCTGGATTTTACCTCTTTCTCCTGCTCTTCCAGCCTGCTACTCTGTGCTAAGCCCATTCTTACCTTGCTCCCGGAGACCCGGTCCCTCTCGGGAGGGTAACAAGGGAAAGTGTTAAGTGCAGATCAGTGAGTAAGCACCAGCCCACCTGTGCTTACCTTGCTCCTGGAGCATGGAACAACTGGTGGGTGTGAATTGCCAACTGTCTAGTTTGCAGATGAATGCCTTACAATTTGTTGGATATTCCTTTTCCCTTTGGATGGCTCCCTCCCCCCACAATCTAGCTTTTCAAAGCTCTCTTCGTAGTTCTAACATCTTCTTTACTAATCTCATGATTTGATTATCAAAAGTGTTGTCTGTAACTGTTAAATACCAATCCTCTAGATTACTAAAATCATCATGATTCCCTGATTAATGATAGCTTCCATTCTTACCATTCTGCTTCTTCTGTTTCTTTTCTCTTGTTTGCTCCTTTCTCCTTCCT
>NW_006921812.1:1620077-1622926 GCF_000298275.1 Orycteropus afer afer | reverse complement strand
GGGCAGGAGTCCATGGAGGGATGGACACTGGGAAGAGGTAACTATGGGGAGGAAGTGGGAGGGGAGCTGTTGCATTGTGGTAAACTGTAGTCAATGTCATGAGACAAAATATATGTAAACTGGTATATGGAAAGTGAATTTGCTCTGTAAATCTTCACCCAAATCACAATAATAAATAAATAAATAATAATAATAAAAAAGAACTGACTGCATAGAGTAGGAATAATAACACTGAGTAATATTTAGTTTGTAAATGATATTTTCTATAGCCTCATATGCATGTGAAAGCTGGATAGTGAATAATAAAGACTACAGAAGAATTGATGCATTTGAATTTTGGTGTTGGCAAAGAATATTGAATGACTATGCACTGTTAGAAAAACAAACAAATCTGTCTTTGAGGAAGTACAACCAGAATCCTCCTCAGAAATAAGAAAGGCCAGATTTCATCTCTTGTATTTTGGTCATGTTGTCAGAAAGGACCAGTCCCTCAAAAAGTGGACTTGAAGAAGTGCAGGTGGAATGCTCCTTGGAAGTGAGAATGGCCAGAGTTCATCTCACCTATCTTGACAATGTTGTTGGAAGGGACCATCCCTTGGAGAAGGATATCATGTTTGGTAAAGTTAAGGGTCAGTGGAAAAGGGGATGGCAATCAACGAGATGGATTAACATAGTGATTGCAACAATGGACTCAGGTATGGCAAGGATTTTGAGGCTGGTGCAGGATTGGGCAGTGTTTTGTCCTGTTGTACATAGGGTTGCTGGGAGTCAGAGCTGACTCAACAACACATAACAGCATCAACAAAAGTAAGGCTACATAAGAACTGTATATACCTCTTCCAACATAACTACAAATTCTTAAAGACATAGTTAGGAGTGGATCCTGTCCATAACTTGGAGACTGCCTCTACTGCAATGTGTTAACTCTGGTACTCAGAATTTTTCCCTTTTCCATATTTGGTATATTTAAAAATCAGTAACAACAACAAAATAACATTGAAGACTGTAGTATTCCATCTATTCTGAACCTATCCCTAGCTTTTATTTATTTTTTTCACTGACTGCCCTCCATGACATATTTGAACATCAAGAACCCTGTTCCACCAATAAGTCTTCTGCCCAAAAGTGCTCAACACTCTTGCTCCATGAGTCAGTGAGCCTACCGTAGCCACCTTGCTTATTGAACTAGGAAGCTCACTGCAGCAGTCTCATGATAGTCTCTTGGTTCTCATTTCTCATACCATATTGTACTATCTTGTCCTATCTCCAATATTTCCTGGGTCTAGGAGGTTCTCAAAATAGGGACCTTTTGTTCAAAGAATGCACTCTGCTCCTGGCTGTTTGTCTTGATGGCAGTGAAGTCTCCTTCAAACTTTGTGGGATTGATCTTTATAAACCTAGCAGGATGGTAAAACTGAACAATATCTTATGTGAGCCAGAGGTACCTAGCTTGCATAGTAATAAACCAATCCCCACTAGATTTTTACAGACCTTATTTACATGGTAAACTGTTCAAACCTTTTGCAATTGTGGCTAGAAAATCTAGCAGAAAAACAAACCCAGGGCCAAAGAGACCATACAAATAAAGAAACTCATTGCCCAGAAACACAATTTTCTTACCTTCACCCTACACTATAAGGGCTAGTGTGACATCAAAAACTAATATATTTTCTTTCCAAAGTTGGAGATCAGCCAAATATCACATATTTCTTCAAAGTTAGAGATTAAGAAGTTTCTTTAGAACTTATTCGTGTCTCAAGGATAGCTTAAATAATTAACTATATGTTATATTTTCTTTAATCATAGCACATAGGGAAAAAGTCAACTTAAAGGTTGTGTACCACATTTTTCACACACTTCACATGCTTCTAATTTTCAACCTTTACATTCAGAAGTTTTCCACTTTTAAGTCACATTATAAGTGACTTGCACATCTGCAGCTTAATTATAACATTATCTTATACATATTAGAGAAACATACATAACACTGACTTGCACATATGTGGTTTGAAAGCATTACAAAATTCACAAAATATACTTAACAAACATGAAATAAAAAATTAAATCTGACCATCATGTAAAAGATTTTTTTTCCTTTATTCAGTGTTCACTTAGCCGCTATGACTCCCTAACTGCTTCTCAAAGCTCTGACAAAATTGAACTTTATAAATTAAGCTCTTAACAAATTGAACCAATTTCTGGTTGTTTTCTTTGGTGATTCTGTGGTGGATAGGAACATGCTGCTTATCCCACTATCTTACAGGAAATCTTATGAGCTGGTACTTTAGAGGAGTGTTTGTTTTGTTTCTCTGCATGTGCCCATGTCCTGGAGTATGAGAATATCCCTTCAGAGTGGTTTTGAACATTTTTCTGCCAATATTTCCAGATCTATCACCTTCTCAGGATAGCATTTTACACTAATTTCTTAGATTGGAATTTCTATACCATGCTAGATAATTTAAAAGTTTTGCCAAGTCTGTTAGTAACAATGGTAGATTCCCAAGTCTTTAAATTCTCAAATAAAAGATATAAAAACAAAACCAAACCCACTGCCATTGAGTTGATTCTGGCTCCTAGTGACACCATTGGGTTTCCAAGGCTGCACTTTTTCACTGAAAGAGATTGCCTCATTTTCTTCCCATGGAACAACTTATTGTTGTTGTTGTTGTTAAGTGCCGTCAAGTCGTTTCCGACTCATAGCGACCCCATACACAGCAGAACGAAACACCACCCGATCCCGCGCCAGCCCCACAATCCCTGCTATACTTGATCCCATCATCGCAGCCACTGTATCAATCCATCTCGTTGAAGGCCTCCCCCTCTTTCGTCGACCCTCTACCCTACCAAGC
>NW_006921812.1:1612056-1616392 GCF_000298275.1 Orycteropus afer afer | reverse complement strand
AATTTTATTGCAATTTGGGTGAAAGTTTACAGAGCAAATTTATCTTCCATACAGCAGTTCATATACACTTTGTCTCATGGCATTGACTGAAATTTCCTACAATGCAAGAGCTCTCTTTCCACTTCCTCCCCATAGTTATCTCTTCCCTGTGTCCTTCCCTGCCATGCACTCCTGTCCCCCGAGTTGTCTCCCTGTGCATACACAACCCTTCTATTCTCCCATGATTGATCTCTCCAAGGACTGTATCTACCTAATGTAAATGTTCACCTCATATACCTATCTTTTGTTTGGCTGGAAACCACAGGAATTGGTTCAATTCCAGACCTGAAGGAGCTAGGGGCCATATTCTCTGGGCAAACCTGGTCACATTGTTCTCCCATTCTATCCAGGACCTCTTACATAGATCCCCCTTTGAGTTTCTGGCCATGGTAGCCAGGCACCATCTAGTTCTTCTGGCCTCATAGCTGCTGTCAGATGGATCTTGGCTCAAGGCAAAGAATGCCAGAAAGATGTTTACTTGTGCTTTATTGACTATGAAAAGGCATTTGATTGTGTGGATCATGACAAATTATGGATAACATTGAGAAGAATGGGAATTCCTGAACACTTGATTGTACTCGTGAGGAGCTTGTACCTTGACCAGGAGGCTGTCGTTCTAAATCTTTACAGAAGCAGATTGCCTTATCTTTCTTCCATTCAACAGCTGGTGGGTTTGAACCACAGGCCTTTTGGTTAGCAGCCAACTGCTTTAACCACTAGACCACCAGAGCTCCTTATAATATTATATAGTCAGACTATATTAAGAATATGTCAAGGTTATCATGTTTCTAAACACAAGTAATAAATTTCTGTGGGTTAAAGAAGATAATACCTTAGTTAAAATTGTTGGCATGATGATATTATATTTAAAGGAAAATAAATTTGTAATTGATTTAGCAATTGAAATAATAAAATTTTGACATATTATTCTCTTGTTCTTTAATATTAATACTCACTGCCATCTAGTCAATTCTGACTCATAGCGATCCCCACTGGGTTCCCAAGATGGTAAATCCCTATGGAGGTAGATTATGTCATCTTCCTTCTGTGGAGTAGAAGGTGGATTTGAAATGTCAACCTTCTGATTAGTAGTCAAATGTCTTAGACATTGTGCCCCCAGAGCTACTTCACTTCTTCAGTATTTGGCAAAAAAAAATTCACATGTGTATTTTAGCATGAAGAAAACTTGTCACTTCTCCTTATTGGAGATTGTTGTTGTTGTTGTTAGGTGCTTTCCAGTCAGCTCTGAGTCACTTACCCCGTGTAACAGAAGGAAACACTATTCACTTCTTTGCCATCCTCACAATCTATCCTATGCTTGAGCCAATCCTTTCAGTCATGGTGTCAATCTATCTCATTGAAGGTCTTCCCCTTCTTTGCTGACCCAAGCATGATATCCTTCTCCAGGGAATGCTCCCTTATGAGAATATGACCAAAACAGGTGAGATAAATCTTGCCATTCTCACCTCCAAGGAGCATTCTGGCTACACTTCTTCTGGGACAGGTTTATTTGTTCTTCTGGCAGTTCATGGTATTGTCAATATTATATGCCAACACCACAATACAAAGGAATTGACTCTTCTTCAGTCTTCCTTGTTCATTGTCCAGCTTTCATGTGTATATGAAGTAATTGAAAATACCATCCTTTGGGTTAGGAGCACCTTAGATTTCAAAGTGATACCTTTATTCTTCAACATTTTAAAAAGGTTTTTTGTAACAGATCTTCCAATGCAATACGACGTCTGATTCTCTGACGGTTGCTTCTATGAGTGTTGACTGTGGATCCAAGTAAAATGAAATCTCTGACAACTTCATTCTTTTCTCCATTTATCATGATATTGTTTATTGGTTCAGTTGTGACGATTTTTGTTTTCTTTATGTTGATGTGTTAGCCTTACTGAAGACTGTAGTCTTTGATCATTATCAGGAAGTTCTTCAAGTCATTTTCACTTTAAGAAAGAAATGTTGTTTCTTCTGCATATTGCCAGTTCTTCCTCCAATCCTGATCCTATGTTCTTCTTCATATAGTCCATCTTCTTGGATTATTTGCTTAGCAGAGAGATTGAGTAAGGGTGATGAAAGGCTACAATGCTGTTTTACACCCTTCCCAATTTTAAACTATGCAATGTACCCTTGTTCTGTTAGAACGACAACCTTTCAGTATATGTACAAGTTCCTCATGAGAAAAATTAAATATTCTGGAATTCCCATTCTTTGCAATGTTATCCATAATTTGTTCTGATCCACCGAGTTGAAAAGGCTTTGCATAATCAATAAAACTGAGGTAGACATCTTCCTGGTATTCTTTGCTTTCAGCCAAGATCCATCTGACATCAGCAATAATATTCTTTGTTCCACATTCCTTGGTGTATATTGCTGCAGCCATTTTTGAATTATCTTCAGCAAGATTTTACTTATATATGATATTAATGGTAGTTTGATATTTTCCACATTCTGTTTATCATCTTTCTTCAAATGGAAACAAATATCAATCTCTTTCAGTCAGTTGGCCTGGCAGATGTCTTCCAAATTTCTTGGATAAATAAGTAAGCATCAGAAGCACTGCATCCATTTGTTGAAACATCTCAGTGGTTATTCTGTCAATTCCTGAAGCCTTCTTGCTTTGGTTACCTAGTGCCACTCTAATAGAAATACCATGAAATGGGATGGCTCAAACAAACAGGGATTTATTCTCTGACAATTTTGGAGGCTAAAAGTCTGAGTTCAAAGGGCTGGGCTTTAGCAGCGGAGTGAAAGCTCTTCTGCCTCCTGCTCCCAGCCCACTGAAACTAGAGGCTTTTCTTCACTCAGTCACCTACTGGCTGCCTGACAATTTCAACAAGTAAAAAGACATAGTTTCAATATTACCAAACAACATGACAAGCCATTAATTCAAGTCCAGAAAAAAATCCCAAGGTCAGCAGAGCATGGCAGGGCTGCTGAATAATGACTTGGCTATATGCAACATTCAAGCATGCCAAAAACTTGGACCCAAGCATGATATCCTTCTCCAGGGAATGCTCCCTTATGAGAATATGACCAAAATAGGTGAGATAAATCTTGCCATTCTCACCTCCAAGGAGCATTCTGGCTACACTTCTTCTGGGACAGGTTTTTCGTTCTTCTGTCAGTTATTCCTTAATATTCTGGGAATTCCAGAATATTTATTTAACCTTCCTCAAAGCTGTTTCTTATATACTGGAAGAAGACCACATCCCTAAAGCAGCTACTCAGCTGCTCCAGTAGATTCTACCAAGGAACTGATTGCCAGTCTCACCATGGCGAATAACTATCCAGCTACCCAGCCACTCAACCAGATCCAGCCAAGTTTACATACATTCTTAACACCCACACTTGTTTCTGACCAATTCCTTCAGTGCAGATTCAACTTATTCCTTCAATACCATTGAGTATTGATCATTTGCTACCTTTTGAAGTAGTAAGGTATTGACCAATTTTTTTGATATAGTGACTTTGTGTATTCTTTCCATCTTCTTTTGATGCTTCCAGCATCATTCAATATTTTGCCTATAGAATCTATCCTTCAATATTGCTACTCAAGGCTTGACTTTTGTTCAGTTCCTTCAGCTTGAGAATTGCTGAGTATGTTTATGGTATTTAAGTTGTGTATCGACTTGGATAGGCCTAGTTTTGAGTGGCTAAGTAGCTGAATGTGGGTATTTCCCATGAGGAGAAAGGTCTCTACTGCTTTTTGGCAGCTTTGGGTGCTGCAAGTAGCCAAGTTTTCATTCAGCAGACTTCTATGTTTCCTGAAGATCTTGGGACTGTCTCTGGACTTGAACTAGTGGCCTGCCATTTTTGGTAATATTTAGACTGTGCCATTTTATTTGTTGACTTTGGGCTTTTTAGCCTTGGCAGCCAGCAACTTCCTCAGTGAAGAGATGCCTCCAGCTCCAGGGTATGAGAGCAAGAGGTAGAGAGCTGATAGGGGCTCTAGAGATGACAGTTGAAACCTGGACTCCCAAACTGTTGGACTCCCAAACTGTAAGAGAATAAAACCATTTATTAAAGCCACCCATTTGTAGTATGTCTGATAGAGTGGCTCTAGAGAACCAAAATAATGTTCTTTCCTTTTGGTTTTCAAACTGCAGGTCCTTGCACATTTCATTGCAACACTTTACTGTCTTCTCTAGCTGCCTTTTGAAATCTTCTGTTCAGTTCTTTTATTTCAGCATTTTTTCCCTTTGCTTTAACTACTCTTGGTTAAAGAACAAGTTTCAGACTCGCTTCTATTTTAAAATTTTCTTCTTTTCCTGTTTTTTTTTTTTTTTTTTTT